>NC_133328.1:504558992-504761913 GCF_042186555.1 Aquarana catesbeiana
TATGTTTTGCTTTCTTTCTTTCTTTTTTTTTTGCTCAGTATTATTTGTTCAGCTGATGGTAAAATAAACATTGTCCATAGACACCAATAGAATAGCGCCATCTAGGGGCATTTGCATGTGCCTGTGCATGTGTTTAATGTGACGTCTATGTAAATTTGTGAACCCTTGGAATAAAGGGTTTCTAAAATGTGATCTAATATTCAGCTCATTTGCAAACAAACAAACCAATCTGATTAAATTATTGACAATTTTTTTCACAATGAGGTTTATTTACTGTAGGAGTAGAGAATGTGGATTGGAAAAGTGAATGTTTACCTAGAAGAGCAAATAAAGAGAATTTGTGTTCACTTTAAATACTCAGTTATGTGCAGGGGGATAAAACAAATCTGATTTTTATTTTGCACATGATTGGCTGGTTGAAATGAACTCTGCTTCATTTTAGTCAATTATTCTAAGTAAACATTCACTTTGCTGACTATTCTATATTCCATTAATAAACCAACGCGATAATTTAACCACTTCAATACCAGGCACGTATGTCCATTCCTGCCCAGGACAATTTTCAGCTTTCAGCACTGTCCCACTTTGAATGACAATTGCGCGGCCATACAACACTGTACTCAAAGTAAATTTTTTATCATTTCTTCCCACAAATAGAGCTTTGTTTTGGTGGTATTTGATCACCTCTAGGGTTTTTATTTTTTGCTAAACAAACTAAAAAAGACCAACATTTTTTAAATAAAATGAGTTTTTTTTAGTTTCTGTCATAAAATTTTGTTTTCCCTTCACTGACGGGCACTGATAAGGTGGCACTGATGGGCACTGATGAAGCGGTACTGATGGGCACTGATGAGTTGGCTCTGATAAAGTGGCACTGATGGGCGCTGATGAGAAGGCACTGATATGTAGAATTGATGGGCACTGATAGGCGGCACTGATATGCAGCATTGATGGGCACCAATAGGCGGCACTGATATGCAGAACTGATGGACACTGATAGGTGGCACTGATAGGCACCGATGGGCACTGACAGGCAGCACTGATGGGCACTGACAGGTGGCTGTGATGGGCACTGACAGGTGGCTGTGATGGGCACTGACAGGCGGCACTGATTGCCACTGATAGGCAGTACTGGTTGGCACTGACAGGTGGCACTGACAGGTGGCACTCATGGGCAGCACTGATGATGAGGCGCTGATAAGTACTGACAGGTGTTACTGCTGGGCAGTGATTGGCACTGTGGTGGGCAGTGATTGGCACTGTGGTGGGCACTGGCAGAATTTATTGTTTTTACTTGCTGGGCACTGATTGGCAGGTCATTTATACATTTGAGGGGGCTGTGCTGATAATCAATGTGCTGATTATCAGCACAGACCCCCCTCTGACAAGGAGAGCCGCCGATCGTCTCTCCCTGTCAGCACGAACCGAGGAATGCCGTTTACCAGCAATTCCTAGTTCACGCGATAATCAGCTGTGATTGGTCACAGCTGCTCAGGTGGTAAGAAGCCTCTGACAGAGGCTTCTTATCAAGATCGGAGATGCAGTGTGTCAGACTGACACGGCGCACTCGCAAACGCCGTGCTGGCATGTTATCCTGCTGGACGTCATATGACACCCAGTCAGCACAACAGAACAACTTCCCGGCCGTCATTCTGCATACGGAGGGCAGGAAGTGGTTAAGCATTCACATTCCAGGCAATAAAAAGCTAACCATTAGCCCCTTCATGATGGAGGGTAAAACAAAATTTTAACGCCCGACTAGTTTTGCAACCTTAAAGTGGTTGTAAAAGCACAAGGTTTTTTACCTTCATGCATTCTATGCATGAAGGTAAAAAACCTTCTGTGTGCAGCAGCCCACCCAGCCCCCCTAATATTTACCTGAGCCCCCTCTCAAACCAGTGATGTCCATAAAAGCTTTGTCTCTCCGGGGACTCGCACTCCTTATTGGCTTTTGGCAGTAGCGGGAGTCATTGGCAATTGTTAATAACAGCCAGTAAGCCAATCAAGAGACAGAGGGGGTGGGGCCAAGTCACGACTCCCTATGTGAATGTACACACAGAGCCACAGGTCAGGAGGGCACCTGCTTGGGTACCCCCACAGCAAGCTGCTTGCTATGGGGGCACCCGGCAGAAAGGAGAGACCAGGTGCGCCAGCAGAGGACCCTAAAAGAGGAGGATCCGGGCTTGCAAGAGCAGGTAAGCATAACATGTTTGTTATTAAAAAAAAAAAAAAGACTTTAATATCCCTTTAACATGTGCATTAAAACTGTGTATATCATCACAATACTTACTGTATTCAGATGAATTAGACCTTGTTTTTTCAGGACAATTTAGGCTTTAATTTGGTGGTAAATGGCAATGGCTATAGCCTTATTTTTTTAATTATCAAAGGAAAACTGGCACAACATTTTTATTTATTAATTTATTTCTTTATATACACTTCTTTATTGACACTCTTTTTCTCTAGACAGGATGTATCTTTTTCTACATTAAAAAGAAGAAAAAACACAGGGGCAGGCTGAACAGTGGTTGATCACTGTAGAGGCTATCACAATGATCAGGTGATCAGAAACATGACCTTCTGGTTCCCGGTCATTAGCGCAGAACCCAGGGCTCTCGGGGAGAGCCCAACCTCTGTGCTGGGAGCACGCTGTTCAGGGCGTTTGCAGCACAAACACAGGTAAGCATATATGCAGCATCACAGGATAAGGACCCGTCCATATGCTTGTTAGGAAGGGGTTAACCACTTGAAGAGCTGCATGCTAAAGGTTAACTTCACTTTCATGAAAAACAATATAGCAAAAAAAAAAGAAAAACATATACAATTGCTACACAAAGTTTGTACAAACATTACCTTTCCTTTTCAATCTGCAGCTGTTGTAATTTCCTAAAAAATCCAATGCAATATATCCACTTAGGGGCCTTCTGTACACAGTTGATGTACAGAACTTTCCCAGAAATGTAATTTCCTGCTTGTGTGATTGGCTCACTGATTTTCCCAGAAGTCTGCACTAAGATTCAAGTAAACTTTTAGACATTTTCTGCAATAGAAATTGTGTTTTTGTTGAGATGCTCTCTAAGGGTTAATTACTTCTAAAGGGATACAGACACTGCAACTTTCTTCATTAGAAGACTGCAAATGCATCAGCTGATTATATTGAACACAGACACTCCCATTCAGATATCAGTAATCCAAGGACATGCATGAACATGTAGCTTTTCCTTAAAGGAGCAGTTTGGCCATAGCTTTTTGGGCCATACTTCTCCTATGGATCACAGGCGTGCAGTACATAAAGCCTGCTGTTGGTTGACGTCACTCAGCCAGTCCAGGCTCAGGAAAGATCTGCTGAGAGTCTGAGCCAGCCCCTCCTGTCCCCTCCACTGCCCAACACTCCAGTGAGCACTGGAGGGGAGAGCAGAGAGCCACTGACTGACAGACATGGCTCTCTGCTCAGAGCGAAGGAGGAGAACTGATTGATCAGCCGTGTTTTATTTTTTAAAATCCCAAACTTCTCTTTTAAGAACATAACTAGGTAGGATTCTGCTACAAAGTTTGTTAAAATTCTTGCAATGCATATAGATCATCCAGGGGGGATTGTTTTTTTCTCAACAAAAATGGAGCTACTTTTTAAACCACCCTCCAGTCTAGGCCATTTTTTTAGCACTGTGATAATCTGAATGACAATTACTGTATCCGTATGAATTTGATATAATCTTATGAGGGAGGTGGAGCTTTCTTTTGGTGGTATTTAATCACCACTGTTTTTTTTTTTACTATTTAAAAGAAAAAAAGGCTGAACATTTGAAAAAAAAAACAGTTTTCCCATTTTCTGCTATAACATTACAAATAGTATAAATAAATAGTATTTATTTATACATTTAGGCCAACACGTATCCTACTACATTTATTTGGCAAAAAACAAAAACAAAGAAGTGATATTATTTTGATTGTATAAAAGTTATAGAGTCCACGGGCTATGGTAAGAGCCCTTTCACACTGGGGCGGGGGCGTTGTCGGTGGTAAAGCGCCGCTATTGTAAGCGGCGCTTTACCGTCGGTATGCGGCCACTAGCGGGGCGGTTTTACCCCCCTGCTAGCGGCCGAGAAAGGGTTAAAACCACGCAAAGGGCCTCTGCAGAGGCCCTTTGCCGGCGGTATAGCCGCGCCGTCCTATTGCTTTCAATGGGCAGGAGCGGTAAAGGAGCGGTATACACTCCGCTCCTTCACTGCTCCGAAGATGCTGCTGGCAGGACTTTTTTTACCGTCCTGCCAGCGCATCGCTCCAGTGTGAAAGCCCTCGGCTGTTTCGGGTCGGTTTGCAGGCGCTATTATTAGCGCAATAGCGCCTGCAAACCGCCCCAGTGTGAAAGGACCCTTAGTATATTTGACAGGACAGTACAAGCACCCCCCCCAAATAAAAATGACCAATTTTAGTAATGTTAATGCTCTACAGCATTTAGTAAGAAGCATTTTGAGTTTTTTGAAGTCTTTGGAAAATGGAAATTTTTATTTTATTTCACAATGCTGTAATTTTAACAAGTTGTTTCTCACTTACTCATACTCACTCATACTTACAATGACCAAAGCACATTCCTTTACTCCTCCTGAGTATGGGGATACCAAATGTTTGAGACTTTGTCACCATCTTGATGCATAGAGGGGAGCAAAGACCAAAAAGCACCTTCAGGCTTTCAAGGGGCATATCTAATTTCCTGACTACTTATCACAGTTTTGGAGACCCTAGAGCACCAGAACAGTAGAAACACTTACATTTAGGAGAGTAAACACCCCAAGGTATTTTTAGGAGGCACGGTGAGTCTTTTGAAGATTCATTTTTTTGCCAAAAGTTTTTCGAAATCGTGGACAAAAAATGAAAATGTATTTTTTAAACAAAAATGTCCATTTAAAATTAATCGGCTTAATATCACAATATCAACAACCTTGTATCAAAAACAGTGTGCTGTAATGCTTGCCTCTATAAGAGAGGGTCTGGGATTATAGCTCAGTGTAGAGTCACCTGTAACAGTCCTTGTACCTATAAGCCAAGCAAGCCTAGCCAACTGGTATGTGGCTGCCCCGGTGAATGCTATATCTACTGGTCAGGGAGTACAGGAGCCTGAACAAGGTTGAACAAAGTCCTTGTGGTTCCAAGAGTGCAGTTATCCACAGGGAATGGCTGAGACTAATGTCTCAGAAATTAGGTCAGTAAAGTTCAGGGTAAATATAGGTGGCAGGCAAAAGCAACACTGCACTAGTGTTGCTGGCTGCACTGGCTCTGGTGACATTGTACTGATGTGCTGGCAATCAGGGAAACTGTTGATGGCTGCACTGGCTTTTGTAACAATAACACTTGTGTGGCTAGCATTCAGGAACACTGTTCATGTCCTACACTGGTCTGGTGATACTGAGACTGGTGTGGCGGAGGCCAGAAACACTGTTGATGGCTACACCACTCTGGTGACACTGGTACTGGTGTGGCGGAGATCAGAAACACTGTTGCCAGCTTACACATATCTAGTCACACTGGAACTGGTGTGGTTAGTGTTCAGGAACATTATTGCTTGCTTACACTGGTCTGCTGACACTTGGACTATTGTGGTGGTAATCAGGGACACTGTTGCTGGCTTACACTGGTAAGAACACCATTGCTGGCTTACACTGGTCTGGTGACACTGAGACTTGTGTGGCGGTGATCAGGAACACTGCTGCTAGCTGCATTGATCTGGTGAAACTGGGACTGGTGCATTCTGATCTGGTGGATATTTAATATGGTACCTGATTAAAGGGAAAATAGTGTCTTATTATCATAAGAGGTGAAAGAGAGGTAAAGGAGGACCATGGGCATTGAGACCCCCTAACCATTTGTTGTCCACAGTAAAAAAAATGTTGACTCGCTTCTCGTACATGACTGCTCTGCCTGTTGCTGAACTCTCAAAAGAATCCTTGTCTCTTTTTTAATTTTTGTTTTCTGCTGTTACAGGGTTTGTAATTTTTCTTCATTTGGACACTAACTTTTCCCACTGAGGGATCTTTGCTTCTGGTTGCTCTACTTTTGATGTGACAGACTACTGCTCCAACCACTAAGATAGCCCCCCTATTACTAATGTGCTGCCAACATGGTGATGGGGGTCCCTTCTCCTCTCCCTCTTCTCTTCTCTCCTTTCCCCTCCCCTTGTTTCCCTTTTTTCCTTCTCCTTCCCTCCTCATTTTTCTTCCCTATCCCTCTTCTCCCTTATTCCTCCTTACTCTCCTCTAGGGATGAACTTTGAGTTTGAGTCGACTCCAACATCACCTGTTTGACCATTCGTCGAATTGTGTATGTTATGGGCCGTTCGCGCCAAATTCAAATGGCGCGTCACAGCCCATAATTCACTGCAGCATCGCAGTGCATTGCTGGCTGATGATTGGCCAAGCATGCACTATGACCCACATACTTGGCTAATCACAGCGCCGTCTGTACAGAGAGCAGTAATTGGCCAAAGCCAGGGTGGCTTTTGCCAATTATGGCTCAGGGGGTTTAGTACACACTATATAGGGCTGCCTGCGTGGCAGCCTTTTGTAGTGTGTAGCGGCAGAAAGGGATAGACAGAGAGACAGTGTCATTTGATTTAAGTTAGATAGAGTAGGCAGGCGAGTCAGCTGCACTTACAGTGTATTGTGTATATATATATGCATCCTAGGTGTTATATATATATATATATATATATATATATATATATATATATATATATATATATACTGTATTCAGTTTAGCTAGATCCGTTCCTGTTATTCTCTTCCTACTGACAGGCAGGCAGGTGTTTTTACAGTATTTACAGTTAGTGTACTGTGTCCTTTGCACAGTGTGCACCTAAAGCTACCTGAAGACAATTGCTGTTGTTCTGATCCTATTAATACCACAGGCAGGCAGCTGCAGTATTTACAGTTAGTGTACTGTGTCCTCTGCACAGTGTGCACCTAAAGCTACCTGAAGAAAATTGCTGGTGTTCTTCTGATCTTATTAGTACCACAGGCAGGCAGCTACAGTATTTACAGTTACTGTACTGTGTCCTCTGCACAGTGTGCACCTAAAGCTACCTGAAGACAATTGCTGAAGTTCTGATCCTATTAATACCACAGGCAGGCAGCTGCAGTATTTACAGTTAGTGTACTGTGTCCTCTGCACAGTGTACACCTAAAGCTACCTGAAGAAAATTGCTGGTGTTCTTCTGATCCTATTAGTACCACAGGCAGGCAGCTACAGTATTTACAGTTAGTGTACTGTGTCCTCTGCACAGTGTGCACCTAAAGCTACCTGAAGAAAATTGGTGGTGTTCCTCTGATCTTATTAGTACAACAGGCAGGCAGCTACAGTATTTACAGTTACTGTACTGTGTCCTCTGCTCAGTGTGCACCTAAAGCTACCTGAAGACAATTGCTGTTCTTCTGATTCTATTAGTACCACAGGCAGGCAGCTGCAGTATTTACAGTTAGTGTACTGTGTCCTCTGCACAGTGTGCACCTAAAGCTACCTGAAGACAATTGCTGGTGTTCTCATACTAATAATACTACAGGCAGGCAGTTGATTCTGCTAGCTGCAGTATCAGTATATATATACATCCCAGCTTTGTGCAGCTACATCTCACTGCAGGCCATCAGTATGTCTGGAAGGCCAACAAGGAGAGGCAGACAGTCACAAGCCAATAAAAGAGGGCAAGCAGGCTCTAGAGGCAACAGTGCTGGTTGTAGAGATGGTGCATCCTCATCAGCACGTGGCCGTGGGACACGCTTGTCCTTTTTTTTGGCAGCTGGCCGTGTTGAGCCGCAACATACGGAAGACTTGGTAGAGTGGATGACCAAGCCGTCCTCATCCTCCTCATCCTCTCTCACCCAGGCTCAGGGTACTTTGTCTGGCAAAGCAGCTGCCAACGCGGCCTCTTCCCTCGGCTCAATGGCATCAGTCACTCCTTCCCCAGCTCCACCATGTCCTCCTGAGGAGTCCCCTGAACTGTTTGACCACAGTGTTGGGTACATGCTCCAGGAGCTCTGATGATGGTACCCAGCTAGAGGAAGGCAGTAAAGTGAGCCCAGAGAGAGGGGGTGCCCAAGAAGGACAGCAATCTGGCAGTCATGTTCCCCCAGCTGCAGCATACTGCCAGGTTTGCTCCAGTGATGAGGAGAGAGGGGATGATGAGGTCACTGACTCCACATGAGTGCCTGATAGGACAGAGGAGGAGGAGGAGGAGGCACATCTCCAATGAGGCATGATGCCCTCCAGGGGCCAGCTTAAGGGCAGCACACCAACTGCATCACACCGCAGAGCTCCGCATGTGCAGGGCACTGCTGTCTCTGTGCATTATTCCAAAAGTCCTTTGGTGTGGGCCTTTTTTGAGACAAGTGCATCAGATCCCACCACTGCTATTTGCAACATATGTCTCAAGTAGGGATGAGCTTCGAGTTCGAGTCGAACTCATGTTCTACTCGAACATTGGCTGTTCGCAAGTTCACCGAACAGCGAACAATTTGGGGTGTTCGCGGCAAATTCGAATGCTGCGGAACACCCTTTAAAAGTCTATGGGAGAAATCAAAAGTGCTAATTTTAAAGGCTTATATGCAAGTTATTGTCATAAAAAGTGTTTGGGGACCCGGGTCCTGCCCCAGGGGACATGGATCAATGCAAAAAAAAGTTTTAAAAACGGACGTTTTTTCAGGAGCAGTGATTTTATTAATGCTTAAAGTCAAACAATAAAAGTGTAATATCCCTTTAAATTTCGTACCTGGGGGGTGTCTATAGTATGCCTGTAAAGGGGCGCATGTTTCCTGTGTTTAGAACAGTCTGACAGCAAAATGACATTTGGAAGGAAAAAACTCATTTAAAACTACCCGCGGCTATTGCATTGCCGACAATACACATAGAAGTTCATTGATAAAAACGGCATGGGAATTCCCCACAGGGGAACCCCGAACCAAAATAAAAAAAAAAAAATGATGTGGGGGTCCCCCTAAATTCCATACAAGGCCCTTCAGGTCTGGTATGGATATTAAGGGGAACCCCAGCCAAAATTAAAAAAAAAAATTGACGTGGGGTTCCCCCTAAATTCCATACCAGACCCTTCAGGTCTGGTATGGATTTTAAGGGGAACCCCGCGCCAAAAAAAAAAAAAAAAAAACGGCGTGGGGTCCCCCTAAAAATCCATACCAGACCCTTATCCGAGCACGCAACCTGGCAGGCCGCAGGAAAAGAGGGGGGGACGAGAGTGCGCCCCCCCCCCCCCTCCTGAACCGTACCAGGCCACATGCCCTCAACATTGGGAGGGTGCTTTGGGGTAGCCCCCCAAAACACCTTGTCCCCATGTTGATGAGGACAAGGGCCTCATCCTCACAACCGTGGCCGGTGGTTGTGGGGGTCTGCGGGCGGGGGGCTTATCGGAATCTGGAAGCCCCCTTTAACAAGGGGACCCCCAGATCCCGGCCCCCCCCTGTGTGAAATGGTAAGGGGTACCCCTACCATTTCACGAAAAAACTGTCAAAAATGTTAAAAATGACAAGAGACAGTTTTTGACAATTCCTTTATTTAAATGCTTCTTCTTTCTTCCTTCATCTTCTTCTTCTTCTGGTTCTTCTGGCTCTTCTGGTTCTTCCTCCGGCGTTCTCGTCCAGCATCTTCTCCGCGGCGTCTTCTATCTTCTTCTCCTCGGGCCGCTCCGCACCCATGGCATGAGGGGAGGCTCCCGCTCTTCTCTTCATCTTCTTCTCTTCTTCATCTTCTTCTTCATCTTCTTCTTCATCTTCTTCTTCTTCTTCTCTTCTTCATGTCTTCTCCGGGCCGCTCCGCAGCCATGCTGTGGCATGGAGGGAGGCTCCCGCTGTGTGACGGCGTCTCTTCGTCTGACGGTTCTTAAATAACGGGGGGCGGGGCCATCCGGTGACCCCGCCCCCCTCTGACGCACGGTGACTTGACGGGACTTCCCTGTGACGTCACGGGGAATGCCACAGGGAAGTCCCGTCATGTCACCGTGCGTCAGAGGGGGGCGGGGTCACCGGGTGGCCCCGCCCCCCGTTATTTAAGAACCGTCAGACGAAGAGACGCCGTCACACAGCGGGAGCCTCCCTCCATGCCACAGCATGGCTGCGGAGCGGCCCGGAGAAGACATGAAGAAGAGAAGAAGAAGAAGAAGATGAAGAAGAAGATGAAGAAGAAGATGAAGAAGAGAAGAAGATGAAGAGAAGAGCGGGAGCCTCCCCTCATGCCATGGGTGCGGAGCGGCCCGAGGAGAAGAAGATAGAAGACACCGCGGAGAAGATGCTGGACGAGAACGCCGGAGGAAGAACCAGAAGAGCCAGAAGAACCAGAAGAAGAAGAAGATGAAGGAAGAAAGAAGAAGCATTTAAATAAAGGAATTGTCAAAAACTGTCTCTTGTCATTTTTAACATTTTTGACAGTTTTTTCGTGAAATGGTAGGGGTACTTATGTACCCCCTTACCATTTCACACAGGGGGGGGGCCGGGATCTGGGGGTCCCCTTGTTAAAGGGGGCTTCCAGATTCCGATAAGCCCCCCGCCCGCAGACCCCCACAACCACCGGCCACGGTTGTGAGGATGAGGCCCTTGTCCTCATCAACATGGGGACAAGGTGTTTTTGGGGGCTACCCCAAAGCACCCTCCCAATGTTGAGGGCATGTGGCCTGGTACGGTTCAGGAGGGGGGGGCGCACTCTCGTCCCCCCCTCTTTTCCTGCGGCCTGCCAGGTTGCGTGCTCGGATAAGGGTCTGGTATGGATTTTTAGGGGGACCCCACGCCGTTTTTTTTTTTTTTTTTTTGGCGCGGGGTTCCCCTTAAAATCCATACCAGACCTGAAGGGTCTGGTATGGAATTTAGGGGGAACCCCACGTCAATTTTTTTTTTAAATTTTGGCTGGGGTTCCCCTTAATATCCATACCAGACCTGAAGGGCCTTGTATGGAATTTAGGGGGACTCCCACATCATTTTTTTTTTTTAATTTTGGTTCGGGGTTGCCCTGTGGGGAATTCCCATGCCGTTTTTATCAATGAACTTCTATGTGTATTGTCGGCAATGCAATAGCCGCGGTAGTTTTAAATGTGTTTTTTCCTTCAAAATGTCATTTTGCTGTCAGACTGTTCTAAACACGGGAAACATGCGCCCCTTTACAGGCATACTATAGACACCCCCCAGGTATGAAATTTAAAGGGATATTACAGTTTTATTGTTTGACTTTAAGCATTATTAAAATCACTGCTCCTGAAAAAACGGCCGTTTTTAAAACTTTTTTTTGCATTGATCCATGTCCCCTGGGGCAGGACCCAGGTCCCCAAACACTTTTATTGACAATAACTTGCATATTAGCCTTTAAAATTAGCACTTTTGATTATTCATGTTCGTGTCCCATAGACTTTAACGGTGTTCGCGTGTTCGAACGAATTTTTTTCCTGTTCGCATGTTCTGGTGCGAACCGAACAGGGGGGTGTTCGGCTCATCCCTAGTCTCAAGCGTAACTCGTGTGGCCAAAACATCACCCACTTAGGCACCACATGCTTGACCAGACATATGTCGACCTGCCATGCAGTTCGTTGGCAAGCGTACCTAAAAGACCCACACCAAAGAACAAAGCAGACCTCTGCTTGCTCCTCATCAGCTGGGATCTCCAACCCCACTATACTGTCAGTCCTCTCTGAAACCTACATGGAGAGGAATGAAGGTGTAGAATTAGGTGTGTCACAGCCAAGTACTTGCGTGCAATCTGCTATCGGTACACCAACGTCAGATTGTGCCAGGCAAATTTCCCTGCCCCAACTGCTGTACCGCCGAAAGAAGTTTGCTCCCAGCCATCCACATGCCCAGCGGTTGAATGCTAGCTTGGCTAAATTGCTAGCACTTCAACTGCTGCCTTTTCAGTTGGTAGACTCTGCCCCTTCCGTGAGTTTGTGGAATGTGCGGTTCCTCAGTGGCAGGTTCCCAAACACCACTTTTTCTCACGGAAGGCGATTCCGGCTCTCTACCAGAATGTGGAAGGCAATATCTTGGCCTCGCTGGACAGGGCGGTCAGCGGTAAGGTGCATATTACCGCTGACTCATGGTCCAGCAGGCATGGATAGGGACGTTACCTATCTTTCACCGCGCATTGGGTGACTCTTCTGGCAGCTGGGAAGGATGCAGGACAGGGTGCAGTAGTGTTGGAGGTTGTTCAGGCACCACGCCTCCAAAATTCTACTAGTGGGGATTCTACCACACCTCTCTCCTCCACCCCTCCTCTTCTTCTTTCTCCATGGCCTCTTCCTGTGCTGATTTGTCCTCGGAACCAGCGATGCTCTGTAGGCATTCAAGGGGCTACGCAAGTACGCAGGCAAAAAGATGCCATGCAGTGCTTAAGCTGGTGTGATTGGGGAACAGGAGCCACACTGGGGCAGAGTTTCTGTCAGCACTGCAGGGGCAGGTTCAGAGGTGGTTGATGCCATGCCAGCTTAAGCCAGGTATGGTGGCTTGTGACAATGACACCAACCTCCTCTCCGCCCTCCGACAGGGACAACTGACCCATGTGCCCTGTTTGGCTCACATCCTTAACTTGGTGGTGCAGCAGTTCTTGGGCAGGTACCCGGGCTTACAGGATGTCCTAAGGCAGGCCAGGAAAGTCTGTGTGCATTTCCGCAGGTCATATAATGCCAGTGCTCGGCCGGCTAACCTCCAAAAGCAATTTAACCTGCCCAAAAACCGCCTAATCTGTGACATGCCCACCAGGTGGAACTCAATGTTGGCCATGCTGCAGCAGCTGCACACACAGCAGAGGGCCATCAATGAGTACCTATGCGACTATGGCACCAGGACAGGGTCAGGGGAGCTTGTATTTTTTCCCCACACCAGTGGGCTATGATCAGGGATGCATGCACTGTCCTGTCGCCATTTAAGTAGGCCACGAGAATGGTGAGCAGTGACAGTGCATGCATCAGTGACACTGTCCCCCTTGTCCACCTGTTGGAGCACCCGCTGTGTGGAATAATGGACAGGGCACTTGAGGTAGAAGAGGAGGATTTCCTTACCTCTCAAGGCCCCCTTTATCCAGACAGTGTTCCTGCGTGCCCGCCGATCACACAGGAAAAGGAGGAGGAGGAGGATTGTGTCAGCATGGAGATTGAGCCTGGCACTCAGCATCAGCAGCAGTCTTTAAGGGATCATTTACAGTCCGAAGAAACCAATGGACTTGTACGTGGCTGGGAGGAGGTGGCTGCGGATCATGTCGTCCTTAGTGACTCAGAGGACTCTGAACCGAATGCCTCAGCAAACCTACCCTGCATGGCCTCCCTGATCTTGCAAAGCCTGCGGAAGGATCTTCGTATTCGTGGTATCAAGGGGAGGGATCATTACTGGCTGGCAACCCTCCTTGATCCACGTTACAAGGATAAGGTTGTGGACCTTATCTTACTGTCACAGAGGGAGCAGAAGATGAAACATCTTCGAGAGGCCTTGCAGAAAGATTTGTGCAACGCGTTTCCAGAGCCTGGGAGTTCACAATTTCCTGGTCCTCCTGGACAACGTGTTGCTGAGGCTTCGGTCAGTCACAGAAGGAGCGGTGGAGAAGGTGGCCGTCTGACCGATGCGTTCAGATAATTTTTTAGTCTGCAGCCCCAAGGTCTTATCGGTTCCAGCAACCATCGCCAGCATCTGATTCACATGGTGCAGGATTACCTAAGGGCAAGATCAGACTTGGACACCTTTCCCACCGAAAATCCTCTGGGTTACTGGGTCTTGAGGATGGATCACTGGCCAGAGCTTGCACAGTATGCAATTGAGCTACTGGCCTGTCCTGCATACAGCGTTCTTTCGGAACGTACATTCAGTGCTGCTGGAGGCTTTGTAACTGATCACAGGGTGCACCTGTTCATCGAATCGGTCGATCGGTTGACCTTCATAAAAATGAATCAGTCTTGAATCACCAGCTACCAAGTGAGGTGAAATCTTCTGAAGAGGTGCACAGACAGCAAAACAAATATTACAGGGGTGATAACCCTTCCCTATGTTTTCCACAAAGCTTAAAAATAGATTTTTTTGGCCGGAGCTACACTTTAAAAATGTACCAGTTCAAAATTACAAACAGATTTTACTTAACAACAAACCTACAGTCCCTGTCTTGTTTGCACCACCTGTATACTGCTGTTCAGAGTATATAGGGCCTGGGGGCCCCATGCCTTTCCTTTTTTTAAATTGGGTGCGGGGTTCCCCTTAATATCCATACAAGACCCAGTACATGGGTGAGTACAAGGATTGAAAACTGGCTACAAGGGCGAGTTCAGAAGGTGGTGATAAATGGGGAGTACTCAGAATGGACAGGTTTGGAAAATGGGGTCCCCCAGGGTTCTGTCCTGGGACCAATCCTATTTAATTTTTTCATAAACTACCTGGAGGATGGGGTAAACAGTTCAATCTCTGTATTTGTGGATGATACTAAGCTAAGCAGGGTAATAACTTCTCTGCAAGATGTGGAAACCTTGCAAGAAGTTCTGAACAAATTAATGGGGTGGGCAACTACATGACAAATGAGGTTTAATGTGGAAAAATGTAAAATAATGCAATTGGGGGCATGGCTTGGCTCACAGCGTGGATGGCAGCACGACAGAGGAGCTCCGCTGAACCCTCGGCTCCTACAGCGCTAACAACACCGTTCACAGAGGATATATGAGAAGACTCACTCGCCATAACCGTCAACAGCACATGCCCCTCTCTCTGGACATCTTTAAAACACAGCCCGCCACAAGGCCCAATCCAAGATGGCGCAGCCTCGTGGGGAAGAGGAATTTAGTGAGGATTCACAGTCCACATACGAGGATGAGGTAAGGGACAACCCTTCACCCGATCACCCCCTCACACTTACTGCTATGATGAAGATAGCGGCGGACATAAAATGCATGTTTTTGTCTGCCATTACTGAACTAGAGGCAAATATACTATCCCTGTGTGAGAAGCTGGAGGGGGTGGAGAAAGCAGGCTCCAGAAGGGACAAAGCCGTAACACGCTTGGAGAGAGTCACAGACTCCCACTCAGCACATCTCATTGAGATGAATCGTCAACTATAAGATGTATTTAACAGAGGGAGAAGGCATAACATTAGGGTGAGAGGCATGCCTGAATCAGTTGAGCAAAGTAACATTCCATCTGCATTGCAATTTGTCTTTAATGATCTGCTGGAATGCCAAAAAGACACACAGATCGAATTTGAGACACAGGGCCTTGAGAGCCAGGCCGACTGACTCAGCTCCTCCCAGGGATATAATTTGCTGCCTTCCTAACTTCAAACTAAAGGAGGAAATTATGGCAAAAGCTCGCCACAATGAGATTACCCTGAATAAAAGGCACTCATTTGGACCTCTGCTGGAGATACTCCGTAAGTAAAGCATCCCATATAAATGGAAATTTCCTTTCGCTCTAAATGTGACCGCCTTTGTGTATCTACAGGAAACACACTTTAGATCAAATTCCATCCCTAAATAGACTGATGGTTATTTTACCAAAGACTACCACGCCACTAACCTAGTAACTAGGACCAAGAGCATCTCCATATTGATAGGAAATGATTCAGGATTCAAGCTTAATCAACAATTGGCAGATCTGGAGGGCCGGTTCCTTCTTCTCAAGGGGAACATTGGGAAATTTCCTATTACATTAGCTAATATGTATTTCCCAAAAACAGCACACGTATCTTTCTGTCAGAAATTGGTTGACAAGCTTTCTTGGTTTGCCTCTGGATGTATAGTCCTTGGTGGGGACTTCAATATTCCATTGGACCCCCTCCAGAATAATGTTGAATTCCCTGACTTTGACAGATTCATGGCGTGTGGCACATCCACAAGGAAGAGACTACACCTACTATTCCACAGCCCATAACAAGTACTCCCAGGCTGACTGACTCAGCTCCTCCCACGGATATAATTTGCTGCCTTCCTAACTTCAAACTAAAGGAGGAAATTATGGCAAAAGCTCACCGCAATGAGATTACCCTGAATAACAGGCACTCATTGCGACCTCTGCTGGAGATACTCCGTAAGCAAAGCATCCCATATAAATGGAAATTTCCTTTCGCTCTAAATGTGACCGTCCAGGGCCGGCAATTATATTTACGCACCCCTAATGACCTTCAGGAGTTTTGCAATGATCTGCAAATACCACTTGTTGAACTGCTGGACTGGTATTGGGAGACCTATAACCCACTTACCCCCCCCCTTTTTTTGTTGTTGTTGTGCTAGCACCTCTGATCTATCATCCACCATGATATACTCCTCATTGGGCAACGGCCCAACAGTAAGTTTGCATAATGTTAGGGGTCTAAATGTGCCTCAGAAGAGAACGCAGCTGTTACGTCATCTTGGGAAGGGGAAGCCGGCCTTTGTGTATCTACAGGAAACACACTTTAGATCAAATTCCATCCCTAAATAGACTGATGGTTATTTTACCAAAGACTACCACGCCACTAACCCAGCAGCTAGGACCAAGGGCATCTCTATATTGATAGGAAATGATTCAGAATTCAAGCTTAATCAACAATTGACAGATCCAGAGGGCCGGTTCCTTCTTCTCAAGGGGAACATTGGGAAATTTCCTATTACATTAGCTAATGTGTATTTCCCCAAAACAGCACACGTAGCTTTCTGTCAGAAACTGGTTGACAAGCTTTCTTGGTTTGCCTCTGGATGTATAGTCCTTGGTGGGGACTTCAATATTCCGTTGGACCCCCTCCAGAATAATATTGAATTCCCTGACTGTGACGGATTCATGGCGTGTGGCACATCCACAAGGGAGAGACTACACCTACTATTCCACAGCCCATAACAAGTACTCCCGTATAGACTACATTTTCGCGTCACAGAGAGACCAAACTATTTTGAAGGATGCACACATAGGGACACACCTATTTCAGTGAAATTACGGTTACAGGACACACCCAAGAAACCCTGCAGTTGGCGACTTAATTCAACTTTGCTGACTGACCCCCTGGCCCTGAAACCCATCTCAGAAGCCATAAGAACATACTTTAGGGAGAATACCACAGATGACATATCACCTCTTACTGTTTGGGAAGCCCACAAATGTGTGCTACAAGGTAGACTGATTAGCTTAGCCTCACAGAAAAAAAAAAGCTTCAGAGAAAGAACTGAAAGCCCTGCTGGATAAAGTGCTGAAACTGGAGGCCCAACATAAAAGATCCATGGCAGTTAACTCAGCCAACGACCTTTTAACGGACCGCAAAGAATTGCGGGCTAAACTGGACCTACAAGTGAAACTGATATTGTTTTTTAGACAAGGCTTTTTTATGAACATGGAAACAAAAGTAGCAAATTTTTGGCTAGGGCACTGAAGGACATTTGCTCCACTACCACTATTACCCAGATCAAAAATAGAGAAAATAAACTGGTACACCACAGACCAAATAGCATCCGAATTCCATAGTTTTTACACAAAACTCTAAAATCTACCACCTTCACATAAACCCGCGTCATTAGAGGGATCTAGACCCCAGATTATAGAATAATATTTGAAACAAAGCGACTTGCCATGTCTGTCCGCCTCTGATGCAGAGGAAATTGACAAACCAATTGACATAGTGGAACTTCTACAGGCAATCAAAACCCTAAAAACTGGTAAAAGCCCAGGACCAGATGGCTTCTCAGCCATTTATTACAAGACCTTCTCATCCCTATTAGCGAAGCCCTTGCTTAACGCACTGAATTCCCTAACAACACCTCAAGAACTACCATCCTCTTTTAATATGGCACACATCACTGTGCTTCCCAAACCTCGCAAAGATCCCAGTCTCTGCTCTAGTTACAGGCCAATATCTTTGCTTAACTTGGACATAAAACTTCTGTCCAAAATCATAGCGATAAGACTATGAAGACATCTACCAGACATTATTGGTCTGGAACAAGTGGGTTTCATACCAGGCAGAGAAGCACGCGATAATGTCACTAAAGCCATAAATCTCATAACCTACTCAAAGGACATACAGAGGAAGGACTTCTCCTGTCCATGGATGTGGAGAAGGCCTTCGATAGGGTAGCATGGGACTTCATGTTCACAGTGGGCTCGCATATTGGGCTTTGGCCTAATCTGCTAGCATGGATTTTGGCTCTATACCGAAACCCGACAGCTAGACTGAAGATTAACGGGACACTCTCAGAACCAGTGGAGATACATAACGGCACCAGGCAGGGCTGCCCTTTGTCCCCAATATTATTCATACTCACATTAGAGCCATGCTTACGCACCATAAACAGGAATTTTTTGGTCAAAGGCTTATCACTAGGGACTACCCATTGTAAACTAGCCGCTTACACAGATGATCTTTTATTTGTTCTTACACAACCTCATATATCGATCCCCAACCTCTTAAAAGAATTTGAACTGTATGGAGATGTCTCCAATTTCAAGATAAATTACGACAAGTCAGAAGCACTCAACATCTCTTTGAACCCCAGAACATTAAAGAAGGCCAAATCCAATTGCCCCTTTAAATGGGTGGATTCTTCGCTCAAGTACTTAGGGATATGGCTTACGCCTGACCTGGCAAATCTTTATACACAAAACTTCCACCCCATCTTACACAAACTACAACAGGACATGCGGCTCTGGAATCTCAAACCATTTTCCTGGTTTGGTAGGATGGCTGTAGTGAAGATGACAGTATTGTCCAGGGTATTGTACCTATTCCATAATTTGCCCATTCTTCTGCCTAAAAGGTTCTTCTCCCAGTTAACCTCGACATTAAGAGAATTCATCTGGGCGGGGAAGAAATCACGCATTAGCATGCAGACTCTGACTAAGCCAAAGACAGAGGGAGGTATTAATTTACCAAACTTTAAACATTACTATTACGCGACACACTTGACATGAATTCTGGACTGGAATTGTCACGCATCCTCCAAGGACTGGGTGGGAATAGAAGGACTACAGACTAAGACAACCCTAAGGTTTTTGCTATGGGTCTCTAAGGAAGCACGCCCTACCAACCTAACACTACATCCCACAATTGGACCGACATTAAGAGTCTTCCAAACAGTTACACAACACTATAATATAGCCTCCACCCCTGGTCCACGGACGCCACTGATCCACAACCTGGAGTTTGCACAGGGCCATACCACCATATCTTTTCACCCGCAGGGATGATTCAACTCCCATGACTGTCTCACTGTGTGGAAAATGGCAAGATCAAAACTTTTGACAGACTACGGACTGAATTGCAAGCAAAGCATTTCACATGTTGGCAGTATATACAGCTACATGATTATGTTAACTGCTCAGCCAACATACAACATTTTTACGAGATACAACTTTTTTTTAACTATGCCTTACAGGTACCCCAGTGGGAAAAGCAACCTCCCTGATGTACAACTGGTTGCAATCCAACAAGAGCGGGTTACCTTGTAAGCATAAGAAGGAGTGGGAAATAGCCTTTAAAACGAAATTCACAGATGAACAATGGTTTAACACCTGTATTCTCGCACACAAATGTTCTATCAGCTCCAGTACCCAAGAAACATCATATAAAGTCTTGATGAATTGGTACTTCACCTCAGCCAGGTTGCACGAATAGTACCCAGAAACGACAGACGTATGCTGGGGCTGTAGTAATGATAAGGTAAGGTTACCATGTTGCATATCTGGTGGGACTGCCCACTTTTGCACAGTTCCTGGGATAATGTCTGCACTCAGATCTATTCCATAACAGAGACAAAACTGAAACTTACACCAGAATGCTGCTTATTGCATATTTCCAATCACTCATTAAGCAAATATAAAAAATCTGTAGTGCGCCACATGTTAAATGCGGTGAAAGCAATTGTCCCCAAACACTGGAAAACAACACACGTACCCACGGTAGCAGAATGTCTTTCTGCCGTGGACTCCCTATACAAAAAGGAAGAGACAGTGGCTATGGCCTCAGAAAATACTGAAAAATTCCACAAACCATGGAAATCATGGTTTCTCTTTAAATACTCTGATTCTTTTGCCAAAATGCAAAATGGTTGACTAATTGATATATGATCATTGATCTTTGACTTATGTTTTCAGTACCCAAGTAATTAAGGTTCTTATGGTTGGTCTTCCTACCAAGAAAATATAGGTACCTGATATACGTATATAAAAAAGCTTGCAGATGCACCCTGTATGAAGGCACTCCCCTAAACTACTAGGAAAATTACTTATACTGTATATTCACTGTGTAAAATAACCTAAGCCCTTACACTCCCCCCCTTCACCTCCTTTTACTATTATTTCATATCTTAGTTATTCTCTGTCCCTCTTTACGCAATAAAGTTAACCCTCATAATACCCTCAAAAGAACAATCTTAAACTAATGACTTTGTACACAACATGCAAAGGTTTGTTCATAGTTTTAGTTTTTACATGGGATGTATGCACAAGCAGATACTGTTTTTCTGTCCGGGAACAATTTCAGCATAGCACACGTTTGATGTATTGTATGAAACCCAGGAAAGCTGTCTTTGTTATAACTATGTGTTTGCTCAATAAAAAATTTTATTGGAAAAAAAAAATGCAATTGGGTGGCAAAAATATGAATGCAATCTACTCACTGGGGGGAAAACCTCTGGGGAAATCAAGGATGGAAAAGGACCTGGGGGTCCTAGTAGATGATAGGCTCAGCAATGGCATGCAATGCCAAGCTGCTGCTAACAAAGCAAACAGAATATTGGCATGCATTAAAAAGGGGATTAACTCAAGAGGTAAAGCGATAATTCTCCCACTCTACAAGACTCTGGTCCAGACTCACCTGGAGTATGCTGTCCAATTCTGGGCACCAGTCCTCGGGAAGGATGTGCTGGAAATAGAGCGAGCACAGAGAAGGGTAACAAAGCTAATAAAGGGACTGAAGGATATTAGTTATGAAGAAAGGTTGATATGGGATATGATTTCAATTTATAAATACCATACTTGTGGCCCCACAATAGGGATAAAACTTTTCAGTGGAAGGGAGTTTAATAAGACACATGGCCACTCATTAAGATTAGAAGAAAAGAGGTTTAACCTTAGACTGCGTAGAGGGTTCTTTACTGTAAAAACGGCAAGGATGTGGAATCCCCTTCCATAGGCGGTGGTTTCAGCGGGGAGCATTGATAGTTTCAAGAAACTATTAGATAAACACCTGAACAACCACAAAATACAGGGATATACAATGTAATACTGACATATAATCACTTGATGGACTTGTTGGACTTGTGTCTTCTTTTAACCTCACCTACTATGTAACTATGTATGCAGGTCCTAAGACACTTGAAATGTCTATGGACAGATGTTGCCCTTCTTCAGGAGGCCCATATGGCTGGAGATGATCTTTCTCGACTCCATAAACTATGAGGTATATGGCTCCCCATAGGGTGTAAAGTGGGGGTAGCCATTTTTCTACATAAACATCTTCACCACACTGTGCGGTACTTTGACATGGATGCAGAAGGTCGCAGTATAACTCTACACTTCGCGGGTGCCTCTTGTGACATTGTCATATCCAATATCTACACTGTAACTATCTTTACTGTAGATTAGCATTTTTCCAAGACTTGGTCTCCTTGGTTATGCTTGGCAGGGATTTTAACTCAGTCATGCATCTCTCTGAAGACCTAGCAGGCAGTCCTTCTCTGAGACCTCTGAGGCAGACTTCTCAGACCCCTAACCTCATGAAACTAACCCAATCCATTTTTTCGATACATTTAGTGAATGTATGGTGACTGACTCACCCAACTGACCGAAAAGATACTTTTTTTTTGCCCCCCACGTGATTCTTTTTGGTGCATAAACTATATTTGTAGCCTCATGTTCCGGTACATATAAATGGGGTGCTGACACGGGGTTGGGCACAACACCTATGTACCCCATGCTGATAAAAGACAGGCTTGGATGTTTGCACCTCTTGTGAATGCACATGTACTAAAAATAAAATCTGAAAATAACAGTTGTTTTCACAGCAATTAACAGTGATATGAAGGCTGAAAGTATGTTACTGTTACCTGTTAGCTGAGTAGTTAGTGGCAGCCTCAACAGCACAAAGACAGAGGAGAGAACACCACTTAGTTTAGTCAGCTAGAGAGGAGGGGTTCCAAGGGAAAGGGCACAGGAGGAGAGGGCACTACACAGAGGAGGAATGGGCTCAGAGAGAGAGAGAGAGAAATAAAGTCAGGAGGCGGAGGGTGCAGCTGGTGATGTCCCACGGACATCGGGAGAGTCTGTGAGAGATAAAACAGGAGTGAGAGAAATGACTGGAGGGGGGAGAGAAGACACTGTTCAGGCCAGCAGAGGAGCAGGAAAGAATCAATCAAGGCGCGTGGCCTGGACGGGACCCGAGATGGCTGCTTGAGGAGAAAGCTCCCGCACAGTGAGGACGGAAAGAAGCCGAAACAGGGGTATTTGAGACTTGTCCCACGATGGGAAAGTCAAACAGGAGCACCTCCACACCCCGCACACAGAAAGACCCCACACCGCAACTTAGCGGTAGTATTCCGGACATTTTCCGGACCCGCCAGTCCGCACTGCTTGAGGCGTCACAGGCCTCATCACAGGCCGCACGCTCTATACAGGCCGCATCCCCGGACTCGATTAGGAGCGCCACGGACACGCTAATGGACGGCGGCGACCACACCGATCCGCACCCAAGCCTGCTAGACCTCCAAAGAGACCTCCAGAAGGTTGCTCTGGATATCAAACACACCATGATGTCAGCAATCTCGGACCTCAAAGAAGATATTCATGCTATAACCCACCGGATAAATGATGTGGAGGAGAACGCCAGACTGCAGGCCTTAGCCATCAGGCAAGTACAAAAAACGTACGATCTCCACCTGCCCCACATGTTTGAGCTACACAGACAGGTGGAAGACTTAGACAACAGGGGACGCAGGCATAACATTCGGGTGAGGGGGGTCCCGGAAGGGTTTGACCAGGCCGCACTTCCCCAAACAGTCAGCACCATTTTTAATGACTTGCTCGACCGCCCGGCAGACTCCCCCATAGAAATGGAGCGTATACACCGAGCCCTGCGTCCCCCACCCCGAGACAACGAACCACCCAGAGACATTATCTGCTGCATTGTTAATTTTCCCCTTAAAGAAGAAATCCTCAGGAAGGCGAGGGAAAAAGGTCGCATAACCTTTAATGGAACCGAGGTGAAATTATTTCAGGACTTATCACAAATCACATTGCAGAACAGACGCACCCTACGCCCTCTACTGGATGTGCTTCGCTCTCACAACATCCAATATAGATGGAAATTCCCCTTCTGTCTTTCTGCATCAACCAGAGGCCGCACAGCCTTGTTAAGAACCCCGGAAGACCTACCCAATTTTTGCGAGCAGCTGGACATCCCACTGGTGGACATCCCTGACTGGCACTCATTTTATTTCCCCACGGAGCCGTGGAAGCCAGTATCCACTAATTCTTCCCCCAAAGCTCAAAGGCATCACTCGAGACGCCGCAGGTTGGATCCTACCTCCCCTGGAGACCGCATATCACGCCGAGACATGCCTGTACATAGCCCTGGGCGACATGACACCCCGCGTCGGAATCTTCCGTTGGCATGATAACCGCCTGAACACTCTACCCACGCATATACGGGCAGCACTAACTTTCTTTATTTTTTCCCAGCACCGATCTAGCCTTATCTTATAGAAACTGGCTTTCAGGTAACCCACCCCACAGATGCCAATGAAGAACGTCGAAGCTTACGGAGACTTTTCACCTTTTACCTTCTACAGGAAAGAAGAAAAAGCCTCACATAGACTTATGCTTAGGTAACCTATTAATCCTATTTCCAGGTATTGTTTACCAGCGCACATACACATGCTGATGGAGATAACTCCTCTATCTCACTTTGGCCACCCTCTTGGAACGTGGAAATCCACTTCTGTGGAGAACCCATAGGACCATAGAGGATTACCAAACCCAACCCATCTATTTTGTATTTCACTAACCCTGACCAGGGGTACCCCAGGACACCTGCTTACAGATAAACCTAGATAACTGGTCCACCTTACTCACGAGCCTGAAAGACCTACTCTCAAAACAACCTGTCTTTTGCTCTTGGAACCAATTAAAACCTTGTAGCGATAACATAACCTCTATTGGGTTAACATAAAGCTAATCCCATAGCCAAACCAGTCTGTTCTTCTTCTTAAAGAATAACTATAATGGAGTCCTGGGGTACACTCACACTCATAAAATGTCTCATAAAATGCCTCATATAATGTTTTAGTGCGGTGCTGATATACGCTATCCATACATCCATAAAGTAATTTAGACAGGCTGGAGAAGGAGTTTACATTGTGCTGCCCGGATTGTTATTGTTACTGTTAAGGTTACAGTTACTGTTAGTGCTAGGTTTAGATCTATGTTCATGTTCTCGCTTTCTATCAGTTCATTTTGGTACAAGTAGCCCCTTTAGTCTCCTGAAACTTAGACTACCATAATTTTTGTACACCCCACCCAGCCAAGAAATACCTCCCCACTCGTCCTCACTAGTGCAACAGATCTCGTGCCCGCTCAACCCTACGTACCCCACATAGCTGTCCGTACGGACTTGAGCTACCAACCCGGAATTATTACTAGGTGGTTGGGCACGCCTACGACCGCCTCCGGTAACTGACTTGCCCAGTTCACTAACTGGTGTTTTTTTTCCCGTCCCCTTCCCTTTTTCCCCCCACTTCTTCTGGTCTATTCCCCTTTCTCCCTCCCCCCTCGCTTCATTCTACCCCCATCCAAACACCTCACCCCACCCCTTTTTCTCTTTCCCTTTTCTTCTCTTTCCCTTTCTCTCCATTCCATACCCACTCTTTTCTTGTCTATTTTCTCAGGGGGCCGCCCCTCTGCCCGCTCCCCGTCGTCGATCCTTGGGCTCCCCCGATCAGGCAAACAATACTGGAAGACAGGCTAACTTTCATTTAAATTTTTCTCATTACCCGCAACACTATCACAATGAAGAAGAGTGCCACCAGCAACTATCAACTCTCACTCAAATGCCTGTCACTCAATGTAAGAGGCCTAAACCTCCCGGAAAAGAGATCTCAAGTTCTTTCAGAACTCACGAAACACAAAGCTCACTTCCTGTTACTGCAAGAGACACATTTCCGAACTAAAGCCATACCTAAATTGATGAACCATGTATACAAACAGGCCTTACACTCTACAAATCCATCTTCCAAGACAAAAGGAGTCTCTATTCTTATCTCCAAACATGCAGACTTTCACTTATCTGATACACTAATAGACCAGGAGGGCAGATACATTTTCATCAAAGGCACGTATGCGTCCAAACCCATCACAATAGCGAATATATACTGCCCAAACGACCATCAAGTCTCCTTCCTCCGGAAAATCTGTGACTTACTCTCATCTTTTCAAACAGGCATTCTGATACTGGGAGGTGATTTCAATGTTCCACTGAACCCCTGCCTAGACACCTCGACTGGCACCTCCACACTCCCATTCCGAGCCTTAAAACAAATGAAACTCCAATTACAAAACCTCTCCCTACACGACTCATGGCGCACCCTATATCTGACAGATAGAGATTACACGTACTTCTCTCCCCCACATCAGAAATACTCTAGAATTGATTATATATTCCTATCCCAACCAGACCTTTCATATCTCTCACAAGCTACAATAGAAAACATGTTCCTATCAGACCACCACCCCATCACGATAACCCTCTCATTCCCAGAATCGCAACAGACCACTAAAACTTGGAGATTGAACCCTTCTCTCCTAAAAGATCCTGAAACAATTCGGCAACTGAACGCCCAAATCCAATTGTACTTCCAGGAAAATTCAACCCCAGATGTCACCCCGGTGACGCTGTGGGAAGCACACAAGTGCGTTTTAAGAGGCAAACTTATAGCCCTAGCCACGGCGGAAAAAAAGAGACACCAAGAGCAGATTAAAGCCCTTATCGCAACAATCCACAAACTCGAAACAACCCATAAAAAGTCCATCTCTCAATCTACACTACAAGCTCTCTCACAGGCAAGAGCATCTCTGCTAGATGAACTGGGGAAGCGCACTAGGCGAAGATACATCCTAGGTCAAAAAGTGTTTTACGAACACGGCAACAAGAGCGGGAGACTTCTCGCCCGCACAATCCAGGCAGCTAAAATATCCTCCACTATACATCACCTCCGCACGGCAAAAGGCACACTTCTCTCCAAAAATGAGGAAATAGCCAAACATTTCGAGGAGTTTTACTCTAAACTGTACAATCTACCTCAAAATCCACCAGACTCTCCTTCCGCACATGACAGGTCCTCACAAATTTCAAGAGTTCTTGACCCAATATTGCCCCAAGCCTATATCAACACAAAAAGCTAAGGAATTAGAGCTCCCCATGACCAGAGAAGAACTCAATCTAGCCATTAAACAAATGAAGGCGGGTAAAAGCCCAGGCCCTGATGGCATACCCCTCATATACTATAAAACTTTCCTAGAGACACTAGCGCCCAAAATGTTGTCGGCCTTTAACTTTCTTTCAAACCCACTCTCCACATCTGGACACATGTTAGAAGCCCAAATAGCAGTGATACCCAAAGCAGACAAAGACCCAATGACAGTCTCTAATTATAGACCCATAACGCTGCACAACGTAGACATTAAATTGTATGCCAAAATTATAGCCAATAGACTACTACCCCTGATTCCAGACCTAATTTTGCCCGATCAAGTAGGCTTTATCCCGGGCCGAGAGGCAAGGGACAATACCATTTGCACCCTAAACCTACACCACTGGCTCAATGCATCCAATACCAAGGGATTTTTTTTATCCCTGGATGCTGAGAAGGCGTTCGACAGGGTGGCTTGGGACTATATGCAAGAGGTACTCAAAGGGATTGGCCTCCTACCACGCATGTTTGCACACATTAGTGCCCTATATACTACCCCAACAGCAAGAGTTAAAGCAAATGGCCTCCTGTCGAACGCCTTCCATATCAGCAACGGTACCCGTCAGGGATGCCCTCTGTCCCCCCTAATTTTTGTCCTGTCTCTTGAACCCCTCCTCAACAGAATAAGAGCCAACCCTGATATTCAGGGTATTCCCATAAACCGCAGGGAATTCAAGGTTGCTGCTTTTGCAGACGACATACTATTATCACTACAATCACCTCGCACATCCCTTCCCAATCTGTTGAAAGACATTAACCACTTCAGAACATTGTCCAATTTTAAGATTAACTACTCTAAATCCCAGGCCCTCAATGTCTCTCTCCCACCATCAGAAGTCGCGCATTGCCAGGCTTCGTTCCCATTTCAGTGGGGAAAAGACTATATTACTTACCTAGGCATTAAAATCCCCCGACATCTAACAGAGCTCTATGATCTCAACTTTCTTAATGCCTTGACGAAAATCCAAACAGACCTTCAAAGCTGGAATACCCTGAACGTTTCTTGGTTTGGGCGCTCGGCATTGATGAAGATGATAATCCTTCCCCGTCTTCTGTATTTCATGCAAACGATCCCAATCCACCTGCCCCCATCTTTCTTTTTGGCCTATAAAAAAGCCTGTTCAAAATTTATCTGGAAAAGCGGCCCCCCCCGCATCAAATACACAAAGCTGACATGCTCCAAAACGAAAGGGGGATTGCTTTGCCAGATCTACATAAGTATTACTTGGCTTGCCATCTCTCTAGAGTGGTCAACTGGAAAACCCATAAGCTAAGCAAACTTTGGACCATTTTGGAAAATGCCTCTAGTATTATACCCTTGCACACCCTAACATGGGTTCCAATACAACACTACCCCCACGCAGTCAAAACACATCCGCTTATATATTCATCATTGCGAGCTTTTTCCACAGCAAGGAACTTATACCACATAGCTTCAACACCAGGACCGTTGACCCCCCTGCGGGCCAACCCCGAATTTCCTCCTGGAGAATCAAACTCTTTCCTAACACAAGAATGGCCACATGACGATATCTATGCCCGTCATTTTTTTGCTGACTAGAGGTTACGTACATATAACGAACTAAAAGCCATCTCACGCACAAAAGAATTCCCCTTTTGGTCTTACAGACAGCTAAGACACTTCTTCACATCGACCAACACAAACGACCTCTGGACAAGACCACTTACCCCATTCGAAACACTGTACTCTCAGCCCACTTCACAAGGACACTTAATTTCCACGATTTATTCCTTCCTCCAGGATGACCCGCTTCTCCCGCAGACGGAAACCTCAAGACTATCCTGGGGGAGAGACCTACAAATCAATTTTTCTGATGACGACTGGGAATCTATCCTTACATATGCTCATAAGGGGTCTATGAATGTAGCAATTCAAGAGAATGGGTACAAAATTGCCACAAAATGGTATAGAACCCCCGCTCGATTACACCACTTTTCGCCCTCCATCCCCAACATTTGCTGGAGGTGCAATAAGGCAATAGGAAATATGTTACACATATGGTGGGAATGCCTATTAATTCAACCATTTTGGAAAGAGGTACACTCTGTTATTACACAGGTAACAACCTATTCTTTAGACTTTAACCCGGCCCAATATCTCCTCCATCATTCAACCTTGTCCAAAAAAGTTTACCACAAATCACTCGCAATGCACATGGTAAATGCCGCTAGAATGTGTATTCCCGCACACTGGCGCTCAACTAACTCCCCGACCATAACAGAATGGTTAACCAGGGTTGCAAGGATCGAGGAGATGGAGGAACTCATTCATATATCCCAAGACCGTATCCATAAATTCACTGCCATATGGGCTTGTTGGTCCCATTTCAAAACCACTGATCACTATAAATCTTTCTTTCCGTCCTAAACACCCTCCCATTTATAGCCTAACACCCATGACCCCCATGATTTGGGGGGGCGCTCGCGGGGCCTGGGCTGAGGGGCGGTCCCCCCCCTCTCTCTCCCTCCATCTGCCCTCCTCGCTTTATCTATTATCTTTTCTTTTCTTCCCTTCTTCCCCTATGCCTCCCCCCCAACCCCTGTCTCTTTGTTTTAACAATCCCTCCTTACCCACCCTTATATTTTTTCTTTTTTTTATTTCTTGAATTTGGGGCCACACCCCACGCATGATCGTCATAACATGCAAAATCCCCCACTATCAGACACTCAAACCTGTATCCTTATATGTAATATACTCAAGGAACAGGACAGTCACTGGACCTTCCTGTACCAAATACACTGGAACATTTTTACTACAGTATTAGCAACAATGGTACAGTTCTTGCTACCAAGTTTGCCCCCTCTTATGTGCATACTTCAATGATTACATTTGCACTTTGTAAACCCAAACGTGTTATAACAATAACCATTATGATGTATCCTGGTCCAATGAGTGTACTGTATGATCCTTTTTGATACTCTTTTGATGTATTGTACTTGCTATCTTAACCCTTTTTCAATAAAAATCTTTTTTGTGGAAAAAAAAAAAAAAAAAGAATCAATCAAGAAAGCATTGACAACCAATGCCTTCCCAACCTGATGTGCCTGTCTGCTCCACTCTACTGTCACTCTGGAAATCGTACAGTACACGGTGCAGGAAGGGAGGGTGTAGTGCTATGATCTAGCCTACATGCAGGAACAAAGCCGCTCTTTGTCTGCTGTGTTACATTCAGCAGCATAGTCTGTGCTCAGTATGCTGGGCAGGGTTGTAAACGGCAAACTGCGCCCTCTTCCCATCATTCCGCCCAGGGCAGATGACCCTCCCGCCCACCCCTAGTAATGGCCTTGGGCCCATCCCTATGACCTTGGAAGTTGTGCAATCTACCATTAAATCACTTCTGAGGGCTAAAGCCCCTGGACCCAACGGCTTTACTGTGGAATTTTAAAAACTAACTCCTGCCTTCAAACCCAAAACTTTTCAGCATGTCTATTGGGGGATGTGGGCGGGTGTACCATACCTTCCTATGGGATTCCAAGCCCATATTAAATTTATCACAAAGAAGGGGAAAGACCCCTTACAACCGGGCTCATACAGGCCAATCTCTTTGATCAATGTGGATGTCAAGATCTTATCTAAAATTGTCACATCCCCTCTAGTTGTATTGCTTCTTCTCATTCTCCACCCTGCTCAGTCCAGGTTTGTCCCAGAATGCTCAGCTACTCTAAACATTTACAGAGCCTTGATGGCACTAGAACATGCTAAAACCCATCCAAACCAAGATATTGCTATCATATCTATGGATTCCAAAAAAGCCTTTGATAATATCAGCTTCTCATTGCTTTTTATGGTTAAGCGGCAGTTTGGCAATTTGGGCTCCATACTCCATTTTGTGCAGAAGATGTATGCTTCCCCTACAGCCTGCCTGGTGACCCCAGACTTTATCTTCGCAGATATCCCCTTGACCAAGGGGACATGGCAAGGCTGTCTCCTCTCCCCCCTTCTTTTCAACATCACAATAAAACCATTGTCTCATCTTCTTAACTCTGACTAAGGGATAAACGGTGTCTTGATTGGCAACCAGACCTTTCGGTCAGCCTTATTTGCCAAAAACGTTTTGCTCTTCTCCTCTGACCCACCATCAGAGTTTGTGAAACTTCAACGTGTATTTGCGACCTTCCGTAAATGCTGAGGGTTAGGTATTAATAATAGTGAAGTTATAGCCCTGAATTAATTAACATCTGCTCAATGACTTCCCTCTGCACCATTTAGTATTGCGAGTAAATCTATTATTTATTTGGGACTATGCATAGGCTGGGAGCTTTCTTCTTTATATTACCTCAACTTCCACCTCCAATAACTAAGATTGCGCAGGAGTTGGAAGCAAGGCGCCCTTTCACGTTTCACTCTTTTGAAGATGCCATCTTTTTAAAATGGTATTATTTGCATGTTAACTCTACCCTATGCAAACTTTATCTATTTTACTTAAACATTTTGACGTACAGAAAATGTATACTGCTCTTCTGGGATTTTTGTGGCAATGCAGGAAACCACGCATTGCTCTTCAGAAATTATGTCTCCAAAAGAGGTGGAGGTGGCCTGCCCAACATTAGATTCTGCAGTCTTTCTTGTTTGTTGCATCAGGGCTTAGACTGGTTATCAGAGAAATCCTGTTATGCCATCTTTGAGATAGAGAGTGCCCGGTGGCTCCGTACAACCTCATGGCTATCCTTCATTCTAAACTTAAGTCCCCACCTAGTGCTTTGAGATCAAACATATTAATTAGAGATACCGTTGTAGTTGTATATATGATGGGCACAGGCTGCATATGATGGGCACAGAAGCTGCATATGATGAGTATAGGCTGCATATGATGGGCACAGGGGCTGCATATGATCAGCACAGAGGCTGCATTTGATGGGCACAGGGGCTGCATAAGATGTGCACAGGCTGCATATGATGGCCACAGAAGCTGCATACGATGGACACAGGCTGCATATGACGAGCACATGCTGCATATGATGGGCACATGCTGCTGCATTTGATGGGCACAGGGGCTGCATAAGATGGGCACAGGCTGCATATGATGGGCACAGAAGCTGCATACGATGGACACAGGCTGCATATGATGGGCACATGCTGCATATAATGGGCACAGAAGCTGCATATTATGGGCACAGGCTGCATATGACGAGCACATGCTGCCTATGATAGGCACAGAGGCTGCAAATTATGGGCACAGGCTGCATATTATGGGCACAGAGACTTTATGATGGGCACAGGCTGCATATGATGGGCACAGAGGCTGTATATGATGGGCACAGAAGCTGCATATCATGGGCACAGGCTGCATATGATGGGCACAGGCTGCATATGATGGGCACATAGGCTGTATGATAGGCACAGGCTGCATTTGATGGGCACAGAAGCTGTATATGATGGGCACAGGCTGCATATGATGGGCACAGAAGCTGCATATGATGGGCACAGGCTGCATATGATGGGCACAGGTTGCATATTATGGGCACATAGGCTGTATGATAGGCACAGGCTGCATTTGATGGGCACAGAGGCTGTATATGATGGGCACAGGCTGCATATGATGGGCACAGAAGCTGCATATGATGGGCACAGGCTGCATATGATGGGCACAGAGGCTGCATATTATGGGCACAGAGGCTGCATATGATGGGCACAGGGGCTGCATAAGATGGGCACAGGCTGCATATGATGGGCAGAAGCTGCATATGATGGGCACAGAGGCTGCATATGTTGGGCACAGGCTGCATAAGATGGGCACAGAAGCTGCATATAATGGGCACAGGCTGCATATGATGGGCACAGAGCCTGCATAAGATGGGCACAGGCTGCATAAGATGGGCACAGGCTGCATAAGATGGGCTCAGGCTGCATATCACGGGCACAGGCTGCATAAGATGGGCACAGAAGCTGAATATGATGGGCACAGGCTGCATATGATGGGCACAGAGGCTGCATATGTTGGTCACAGGCTGCATAAGATGGGCAAAGGCTGCATAAGATGGGCACAGGCTGCATATGATGGTCACAGGCTGCATATCACGGGCACAGGCTGCATAAGATGGGCACAGAGGCTGCATGTGATGGGCACAGGCTGCATATGATGGACACAGAGGCTGTATGATGGGCATAGGCTGCATATGATGGGCACAGTGAGGCTGCAATTGATGTTTTTTTCAGAATTTTTCAGTTTGCTTGCATCCCCCCAAAAATTTTGAGCACCTGCTGCCACTGGTCTGCACGCATTTGCAAATGCATGCGTAAGCCACAGAGCCTCGCCAAGGCAACCTGGTATGGTCCCTAACACTAAGTTATATGTGTCTCCACAGTGGAAGCACATGCATTCTGATGGATAGGTGAAGAGCAGGTGGACTGAAGGGGAGCCCACCCCTTCTTAAAGGTACAGGAGCACACTGAGCACCCAGCATGTAGATCAATGGCTGCGAAGGTGTCAGTGCGTTGCCTGACCAATACACAGTGAAACAAAAAAAGCGCCACTGCCCCCATCTATAACTGGCCATCGCAGTAAGCAGCATTGGAGGACGACATAAGGTATAAAAAGGCCAAGGTTAAGCTCTTATCCTTGAAGGCCCTAGAGCACTAGGACAGTGGAAACACCCACAAAATTACCCCATTTTGGAAAGCAAACACTTCAAGGTACTTTCTGAAAGTCATAATTAGTGTTTTGAGAATGTAATTTTTTTTTGCCGCAACAGCATAGACATAAAAAGAAATACAGTACACCCCAAACATATTCTGCTACTCCTCCGGGGTGTGGCAATACTATATGTGTGAGTCTTTTTCACAGCCTAACCAAGGATTTCTAGGGGGCATAAATTACACATAATTTTACTAATTTCCTTACTACCTATCACATTTTTGGAGTACCAGGATAGTAGAAACACCCACAAAATCATCCCATCTTGGAGAGTAAACATGCCAAGGTAATTTTTAAGAGGCACGTTGAGTCTTTTGAAGACTTTTTTGTTTTTGGAAAATGCGGAAAGAATATTACATTTTTCTCTCATATCATACTGCATGTTTGAGACTTTTTCACAGCCTAGCCACACAGAGGGTTCTGACATCCAAGAAGCACCTTAAGGTGTTCTAGAGGCATACATTATACATTTAATTTCCTGACTATCTATCACATTTTTGGAGGCTCTAGAGCACCAGGACAGTGGAAACACACACAAAAGGACCCCATTATGGAACATTTGGGGACACTGGCTCTGTTGACACTGGTACTGGTATAGCAGTGATCAGGACACTATTATGGCTGTGTTCAAGACACCGGTATTGGGTACAGGGCCGTCTTTAACGCAGGGCAAAAGGGGCAGTTGCCCTGGGCCCTGTCATTGCTGTGGGGCCCAAAGCAGCTGCCACTTAAGCCCTGCGCTGCCCGCAGTTTTTGCGGAGTAGCGGGGGGAGCCGATCCCCCTCCCTGCTCTCCCAAGCGGCTACATTAATTATACAGGAGAGCGGGACAGCTGCGGGCTTCATGTGTTTGAGCCCGCTCGTCCCGCTTCTCCCTCTGTCAGGAGCTGAGCACCAGAGTCAATGACAGAGCGAGAGCGGCACTCTGTGTTCCTCCCGCCCCCACCCCCGCCTGGCAGACCTGTGTAGCACACAGCCGAGTGAAGTTTTCTGGCTGTGTGCTGGGTCTGATAGGCGGAGACTGTGTTGCACCGCCGTGTGACCAGGTAAGAAAGAACAACGTGGAGAGAAGGGGCAGGGGATCCATATGTGCAGACTGCAGAGAATTGCTGGCACAGAGGTGGACATGGGGGGGTACAGAAGTGAGGGGTGGACATGGGGGGTACATAGATGGACATGGGGGGTACAGAGGTAGACATGGGGGGTACATAGATGGACATGGGGGGTACAGAGGTGGACATGGGAGGTACAGAGATGGAAGGGGTACAGAGATGGACATGGGGGGTACAGAGATGGACATGGGGGGTACAGAGGTAGACATGGGGGGTACATAGATGGACATGGGGGGTACAGAGGTGGACATGGGGGGTACAGAGATGGAAGGGGTACAGAGATGGACATGGGGGGTACAGAGATGGACATGGGGGGTACAGAGGTAGACATGGGGGGTACATAGATGGACATGGGGGGTACAGAGATGGAAGGGGTACAGAGGTGGACATGGGGGGTACAGAGATGGAAGGGGTACAGATATGGACATGGGGGGTACAGAGATGGAAGGGGTAAAGAGATGGACATGGGGGGTACAGAGGTGGAAGGGGTACAGAGGTGGACATGGGGGGGTACAGAGATGGACATGGGGGGTACAGAGGTGGAAGGGGTACAGAGATGGACATGGGGGGTACAGAGGTGGAAGGGGTACAGAGATGGACATGGGGGGTACAGAGGTGGAAGGGGTACAGAGATGGACATGGGGGGTACAGAGGTGGAAGGGGTACAGAGGTGGACATGGGGGGGTACAGAGATGAACATGGGGGGTGCAGAGGTGGAAGGGGTACAAAGGTGGACATGGGGGGTACAGATGTGAACACAGGTGGACGGGGGAACAGAGGTGGTGAGGGGGTACAGAGGTGGTCATGAGGGGGTACAGAGGTGAACATAGGTGGACGGGGGTACAAAGATGGACATGGGGGGTACAGAGGTGGACATGGGGGGATACAGAGATGAACCCAGAGGTGGACGGGAGTACAAAGGTGGACATGGGGATGTACAGAGGTGGACGGGGGGGTACAGAGGTGGAAGGGGTACAGAGATGGACATGGGGCGTACAGAGGTGGAAGGGGTACAGAGGTGGACATGGGGGGGTACAGAGATGGAAGAGGTACAGAGATGGACATGGGGGGTACAGAGGTGGAAGGGGTACAGAGATGGACATGGGGGGTACAGAGGTGGAAGGGGTACAGAGGTGGACATGGGGGGGGTACAGAGATGAACATGGGGGGTACAGAGGTGGAAGGGGTACAAAGGTGGACATGGGGGGTACAGAGGTGAACACAGGTGGACGGGGGAACAGAGGTGGTGAGGGGGTACAGAGGTGGACATGAGGGGGTACAGAGGTGAACATAGGTGGACGGGGGTACAAAGATGGACATGGGGGGGTACAGAGGTGGACATGGGGGGGATACAGAGATGAACCCAGAGGTGGACGGGGGTACAAAGGTGGACATGGGGATGTACAGAGGTGGACGGGGGGGGGGTACAGAGGTGGACAGAAGGGTATAGAGATGAACGTGGATGGGGGGATAAAGAGGTGGATGGGGATACAGAAGTGAGCTGTGGATGAGGGGTACTACAGAGGTGGATGGGGGGTACAAAGGTGGACATGGGGGGTACAGAGGTGGACATGGGGAGGTACAGAGGTGAACACAGAGTTGGATGGGGGGTACAAAGGTGGACGGAAAGATATAGAGGTGAACATGGGGGGGGGGGTACAGAGGTGGATGGGGGATACAGAAGTGAGCTATGGATAGAGGGGTACAGAGGTGAGCTGTGTATGGGGGGGGAGAAAGAGGTAGACAGGGAATACAGAAGTGAGCTGTGGATGGAGGGGTACAGACGTGAACGTGGAATACAGAGGTGAGCTGTGGGTGGAGGGGGGTACAGAGATGAGCTGTGGATGAGGGAGCAGAGGTAAGCAAAGTGATGTGCAGAGGTGACCAATAGATGGTAACTTTGCGGGAGGGAGGAGGATATGAAAGTACTGCCCCTTGTGCTGATTTTTTTCTGTGCCCTGCATGATACAAAGACCTCAAAGTACACACCACCAATCCCCGTGTGTCATCCTGGACTCCTATCTCCCCCTTCCCGCCATCATCTTGAACTCCCCCATCCCCCCCCCAATCATCCTGGACTCCCGTATCTCCCCCCCCCCCCACCCATAATCCTGGACTTCTCTATCTCTTCCCCCCATCATTATTATTATTATTATACAGGATTTATATGGTGTCAACAGTTTGTGCAGCGCTTTACAACATGAGGGCAGACAGTACAGTTACAATACAATACATAAGTTTACGTGTGTGTTTTGTTTTTTAGAATGTTGGGGTGGAGAGACAATTTGCATGGGGGGGGGGGGGGGCAAGAATTTTTTTTGCCCAGGGCCCAATCAATAGTAAAGACGGCCCTGATTGGGTATCACAGTGATCAGGACATTGGCACGGTGTATGGTAGTGATCAGGATGCTGGTATTGGGTATGGCAGTGGTCAGGACACTGATATTGAGTATGGCAGTAATGAGGATGCTGGTATGAAGAATGGTGGGGATCAAGACACTGGTATGGTGCATGGCAGCGATCAGGACAATGGTATGGTGCATGGGAATGATCAGGATGCTGGTATGGTGGTTATCAGGACACTGGTATGAGGTATGGTGGTAATCACGATGCTGGTATGGTGTATGGTGGTGATCAGGATGATGAGGTATGGCGGTGATCAGGTCGCTGGTATGTTTTATGGCAGTGATCAGGATGCTGGTATATTTTATGGGAGTGAGCAGGACACTGGTATGGTATATGGCAGTGATCAGGACAATGGTATGAGGTATGGTGGTGATCAGGACACTGGTATGGTGTATGGTGGAGATCAGGACACTGGTATGGTGTATGGTGGTGATCAGGACCCCGGTATGCGGTATGGAAGTGATCGGGACACTGGTATGGTGTAAGGCAGTGATCAGGACACTAGTATGACATATGGTGGTGATCGGGATACTGGTATGGCATATGACAGTGATCAGGACACTAGTATGAGGTATGGCAGTGATCAGGATGCTTGTATGGTGTATGGCGGTGGTCAGGACACTTGTATGGTGTATGGCATGATCAGGACACTGGTATGGTGTATGGAGGTAATCAGGACACTAGTATGGGGTATGGCGGTGATCAGGATGATGGTATGGGGTATGGCGGTGGTCAGGACACTGGTATGGGGTACGATGGTGATCAGGATGCTGATATGAGGTATGGCAGTGATTAGGACACTGGTATGCCATAAGGTGATGATCAGGACATTGGTATGGTGTATGGCAGTGATAGGGACACTGGTATGAGGTATGGCGGTGATCAGGACATTGGTATGGCATATGGCAGTGATCAGGACATGGGTATGGGGTATGGCGGTGATCAGAACGCTGGTATGGGGTATGGCAGTGATCAAGACTCTGGTATGGCTTATGGCAGTGATCAGGACTCTGGTATGGCTTATGGAGGTGATCAGTACACTTCTATGGCATATGGTGGTGATCAAGACACTGGTATGGCATTTGGAAATGGTCAAGACACTGGTACAGCATATGGCAGTGATCAGGATGCTGGTATGAGATATGGAGGTGATAAGGGCGATGGTATGAGGTATAGCTGACATCAGGACACTGGTATGGCATATGGCGATGATCAGAATGCTTGTATGAGGTATGGTGGTGACCAGGACGCTGGTATGAGGTATGGCAATGATCAGGACACTGGTATGAGGTATAGTGGTGAGTAGGACACTGGTGTGAGGCATGGCGGTGATCAGGACACTGGTATGGAGTATGGCGGTGATCAGGACACTGGTACGGTGTATGGCGGTAATCAAGACACTGGTATGAGATAAGACTGTGATCAGGATGCTGGTATGTAGTATGGCAGTGATCAGGACACTGGTGTGAGGCATGCTGGTGATCAGAACACTGGTATGGAGTATGGCGGTGAGCAGGACACTGGTGTGAGGCATGGCAGTGATCAGGATGCTGGTATGTAGTATGGTGGTGATCAGGACACTGGTATGGTGTATGGCGGTAATCAAGACAATGGTATGAGGTATGGCTGTGATCAGAATGCTGGTATGGAGTATGGCAGTGATCAGGACACTGGTATAGTGAATGGCAGTGATCAAGGCACTGCTATGGTGTATGGTGATGATCAGGACACTGGTATGGGGTATGGTGGTGATCAGGAGGCTAATATGAGGTATAGCAGTGATTAGGACCCTGGTATGCCATAAGGTGGTAATCAGGACACTGATATGGTGTATGGCAGTGATCAGGACACTGGTATGAGGTATGGTGGTGATCAGAACATTAGTATGGCATATGGCGGTGATCAGGAAGTGGTTATGGCGGTGATCAGGGTGTTGGTATGGGGTATGGCAGTAATCAGGGCGCTGGTATGGCAGATACCATTCTTGCCACGCCACAGAACACACGCTTTTTATGGCCAATAACATGCATATAAGCCTTCAAAATGGAGACTTTTGATTTTTTAAATTTGGGTCCTATAGACTTGGAACTTTTGCGATGTTCGAGAGTTCTGGCGTGAACCGAACCAGGGGATGTTTGGCCTATCTCTACAAACTACCACTCCCAGGATTCTCAGCACTCTGCATAGAAGTCTAATGGCTTACTTGGCTTTAGTTCTCCCCCCCCACAGGCTGCTGAGGAGGATAGTGCAGCATAACATCAGTATATCAGTAGAAGGGGAGAAGAATAAAAGGCAATGCCTCTATCTCTATATTGCTGTAGCCCAACACCTGGCTACATATGTATACATTAACTGCTGTTGAACAGAATGCATTTAACTAAAGAGATAACTTGGACAAACATTCTGGCTCATTTTAACCCACTTCTACCATCCCAAAATATTGCTGATGCAAGTCTTGTACTACAAGCCTACTCAAATTGCAAGCTTACTTTCTGATGCTGACATGCAGTATTCCAATGAGCCAGATCACAATCCATATACAGTATTATTTTATTAACCTTCTGCTGAAAATAAAAAGGTAGGCACTTTGTCTTCTCTATATAGTGCTTAGGACCTACTAATGCAACAGATATACTTTCAAGATGTGCCCTATTTTCAGACCCAAATCATACCATGCATACTTTTATTGCTGTTATTATAGTTAGAGGCCTTGACACCACAGAAGGGGGTGAATGAAGCTTTAAAAAATAAGTTCAGAAGATAAAAAATAAGCTTGCCATTTTAGGGCAAGTAAGTTTGTGTGGCAACTGCATTATTTCTTGCACAAAGGTTCCTTCAGCTGGCCCATGACTAGTATCATTGTTTTGGCATGCACCAAGCATTGCTTGTGTAAAAAGGTCCAGTGGTTAAGAACTAAACCAGTTACTTGAATTTTTTTGCTATTGGAGGCAAAAAAAGAGGGCCATTGGAGGAACTGGCTATGGCTCTGTGTCTCCCATCACCTAAGCATCAACTTTTAGAGGCTGTAGATAATTATTAATGGTGTTAGGAGGTAGTGATCCTCACAACAGCAACTTCCTATACTGTAATTTCTGCTTTGGAGCACATTTTTGGCAATCACAGAATCTCTAAATTCACTGCAACTGATAATAGAGTAGCCTACTTTAAACAAACTTCAGGACTACTTGGGCTGCTCCAAATTGGCCACAGGCTAATGGAGAATTATAACATCGGAAAAGGACTTTCTTCTGACATCCTCATACTACAACAAAAGTAAGTCCTGCAAAATTCCATTATGATCACAAATTCAGTACCACGTTCCTGGGCATCTCTGTCCTCCCTTAAGAGCAGCAGAACATATCTAAAGGGTTATTGAGGATGGGAAGTTGCATGGCCTGCATTATGTAAACCAAAAACACCACTGCCATATTAGTGTCCCACAACAAAGAGGTAATATAAAAGGCCTTTTTAACACATTATGCCATTCTTATGAACTAAAACTATATACTGAGCAAGAGAAGAGGGGTCCCCATATTTTGCTGATCAATTGTTCAAAAACGCATCTTTGGTAAAATAAGGTTATTGTGCCAGAGGATAAAGCAGTAGAAACTGGACAACCGCCTGGGAGGACCAATATTCTTTCTGACACAGATACACTAATAACTATAGAAAAAACAAGAACTAAGCAGTCAATAAAGGCAACATCAGAACTTAAAGACTTTGTGTATGGATACGAGTTTAAAGCTTGACAATTTGATTTTTCGGCGAGGACTCTGCACTTGCATTCCCAGAACAATCTGCATACTTGCATTCTAGATGTTAGGTTTTTCCTTTTTATTTTTATATTACAGAAAATGCAAACTATTCTGGGATAAGATCTTGTGCAATCACAGACAAGATGTCAATGTGGGCCCACCCCCTCCCATCATCACCGCCACAACTTAGCTAAGATGAATTATGCTTGCATGTATACATGTGGTTGCCATCTTTTGGTCTACGATAGGCCAAATGGAATGAGAGAAGGTCTAACTAGTGTGATTAAGTCATAATGAGCAAAGTTACCAGCCAAGTTTTCATTAACCACTTTCCCACTGGGGAGTTATACCCCCTTTCTAACCAGGCCAATTTTCAGCTTTCAGCACTCTCACACTTTGAATAACAATTACTCAGTCATGCAACTCTGTACAGTACCCATAATCAATTTTTGTCCTTTTTTCACACAAATAGCACTTTCTTTTAGTGGCATTTAATCACTAGAGTTTTTTTTTTTTTTTTGCACTATAAATAAAAAAAAACAGCCTATTTCATTTTTTGAGACACTAACAAGCCAGCACAGTACAAATACCCTCCAAATTACCCCATTTTGGAAAGTATACATATTTTTTGAAGTTGTAATTTTTTTCTACAATTCTTTACAAAATGAAGATTTTTTTATTTCACAAAATTGTCATATTAACAGGTTATTTCTCTCACATGGCATATGCATACTTGCAACTACACCCCAAAACACATTCTGCTACTCCTTCTGAATATGGTAATACTACATGTGTGAGACTTTTTCACAGCCTGGCCACATAGAGAGGCCTAATATTCAAGTAGCACTGTCTGCTGTTCTAGGAGTTCTTGACAACCTATCACACTTTTGAAGGCCCTGGAGCACCAGGACAATGGAAACGCTCACGAAATGACCCCGTTTTTAAACTCAAACACCCCGATGTATATTCAATAAGGCATAAGGAGTCTTTTGAACGTGTGAAAAAGCTTTTTTTTTTAACACAAAGTTGTCCAATTAAAATGATTTCTAACATATAGCATGTACATAGCAAAATTTATACCCCAAAATACATTCTGCTACTCCTCCTGAATATGTCGATACCACATGTGTGAGACTTTTTCACAGCTTAGCCACATACAGAGGCGCAACATGCAAGGTGCGCCTTCAGGCGTCCTAGGAGCATAAATTACACATCTAATTTCTTGACTGCCTATTACATATTTGAAGGCCCTGGATCACCAGGACAATGGAAACGCCCTCAAAATGACCCCTTTTTGAAAAGCAAACACCCCAATGTATATTCTATGATACATGAGGAGTCTTTTGAACATGTCATTTTTTCCACAAGTTTTTGGAAAATGTGGGAAAAAAATGAAAACACTTTTTTTACGCATTTTTTACACATTTTCACAGCACTGACGGGCGCTGATGAGCATCCACTGATAGGGTGGCACTGATGGGCACTCTCTGATGGGCACTGATGTGCACTATTGGGCACTGTAGTGCAACTGATGAGCACTGTAGGGACACTGTGATGGCACTGTAGGGGCACTGATGGTACGGTGATGGCTCTTAAGCAAAAGATTGCCGCTCCAATCTCTCAAATCCGTATCAAGACACCCGCCCTAATGGAACTCATAGGTGCTGGTTCTGCACAAGCTTGAGGAAAGAAAAAAAAATGCTCTTTTAAATTAATGAAAATTATTGAGAAGAAGAAGACTAAATGGTGGGACTTTAAATGAAGCAAATCACTAAGTTATATAAACCAATCAGTATACACAATGTTTATTGATTGCAGGGTTTATACATAACCTATGAAGTAATAAATAGTAAATTGACATAGCGATGCACTAATAGGTCTCAATGAGTGGATCTGGGCAATACATAATAATACATGGTAAGTTCATTATCAAGAACATAATAATATAACAATATGATACATTAATGAACATCGATTGACAAGATCAAAGCATTCCATATCAATGCATAGGTAGTTTAATAGTATACATAGTTTTAACTTAGGTATGTAGACCCCAATAGTAGCAGAAGCAATGTAAGGGTATAAAAAACGATGGTAGATTGATTCATTAAGGTAAAATAGGGTATAGTACAAATATTGGGCATAAATACTGTGACAACGCATCATAGGAAAGCTCTACGCGTTTCGTGGTTATTCCACTTGTCAGGAGCAGATGCAGAATTGAGGGGTATCTATAATGAAATATAATTACCAAAATAAGTATAGTAATAAAAATGTAAAATTGTAAAAAACATAAAAGGGAAAAAGGGGAACAGAAAAAGGTCCCAAACATTCTCACCTAATTGTAGTATAAAGATATGTATTACCATGTATTATTATGTATTGCCCAGATCCACTCATTGAGACCTATTAGTGCATCGCTACGTCAATTTACTATTTATTACTTCATAGGTTATGTATAAACCCTGCAATCAATAAACATTGTGTATACTGACTGGTTTATATAACTTAGTGATTTGCTTCATTTAAAGTCCCACCATTTAGTCTTCTTTTTCTCAATGTATCGTGGATGGAGGTGTATGTGTAATTCACTGCCTCATTTAAAGTCCCATTTCAGCCTTAGGGTCAGTTTGTTTTCGTATGCAACCAAGGATGGAAGCACATCACTAAAGTATTTTATCTACTTTATTACAATCTGTGACCTGTTTAGCCACCACGTTAATTCCTCCATCAGGGACTAATTTTAACAGCTGGGGTTAGGCTACGCCTCGTCACACCCAGAAGCTGCAACCCACACCGTGGCCTCTCCCTCCCCTCCCATCGTGGGGGGGCGGGGTAGGCACCCGCTGTGGGTTGACGCCACACCCACATACCGCACAGATGATGTCACATCCTGACGCCACTCCGCTGCTATGTTTGTCCATCTGCGTATCCCACGTGGGAGATATGGGCGACAAACGCCGAGCACACATTGTTGCTCAGGCGATGGCGCCACCTCCCTTCATTACGCTGCGTACTTTGATGGATACCCCCATTACACGGCCACTATTTAAACCACACAAATCCTTACGCTGAAACACTCTTACTGGCTTCACCCACAAAGCATCCATTGCTGCACGGTTCTCGAGTATTAATTATCTACACATATGCTTGCAGGTACCTATGCTATATCACACTTTAAATCATATTTAAATCACATCCCTTTACTTTATTCTACTTCAACACCCTTTTTTTTTTTTTTTTTTTTTTCACTCACTCGGTTATCTTCCTATACATCTAACCCTGGGGAGTTATTTTCCTCACTTTTTTCAGCTGTGGAACTGGTTTATTCTGATTTCCTACCACTTTTTACCCATTGATCCCTACAGATCCCCTTGGGAATTAGCTACAATACGACCCATACAAACCACTAACTATATATACCACAGCTGTAAAGTGGGATCCCCTATTTTTACAACCACCACTGGTCACTGATCTCTTGCCGTGCCTCGAGGTTTTCCATCTCAGCTTCTGGGGATGACGTTCCCTATAATGCTTCCTACCTGTGATACCATCTACACTCATATCTTTATACTACAATTAGGTGAGAATGTTTGGGACCTTTTTCTGTTCCCCTTTTTCCCTTTTATGTTTTTTACAATTTTACATTTTTATTACTATACTTATTTTGGTAATTGTATTTCATTATAGATACCCCTCAATTCTGCATCTGCTCCTGACGAGTGGTATAACCACGAAACGCGTAGAGCTTTATTATGAAATGTTGTCACAGTATTTATGCCCAATATTTGTCCTATACCCTATTTTACCTTAATGAATCAATCTACCTTTGTTTTTTATACCCTTACATTGCTTCTGCTACTATTGGGGTCTACATACCTAAATTAAAACTATGTATACTATTAAACTAACTATGCATTGATATGGAATGTTTTGATCTTGTCAATCGATGTTCATTAATGTATCATATTGTTATATTATTATGTTCTTGATAATGAACTTACCATGTATTATTGTGTATTGCCCAGATCCACTCATTGAGACCTATTAGTTCATCGCTACGTCAATTTACTATTTATTACTTCATAGGTTATGTATAAACCCTGCAATCTATAAACATTGTGTATACTGATTGGTTTATATAACTTAGTGATTTGCTTCATTTAAAGTCCCACCATTTAGTCTTCTTTTTCTCAATGTATTGGGGATGGAGGTGTATGTGTAGTTCACTGCCTCATTTAAAGTCCCATTTCAGCCTTAGGGTCAGTTTGTTTTCGTAATGAAAATTATTATCGACTCCAAGAAAAAAGAGCTGGATCGCATACAAGGTGAAATGGTCCTAATTCAAAAAGAGCTTACAGAACAACAAAACATACCCGGCTGTTCAGATCTCGATGGCCAACTTAATAAAAGATTGGACAAATTGGAAAGGAGTGTCATTGCTACCAAAAAAGAAAAACGCATCAGAGACTAAATCGATTACGACACAGACAAAGTTTATATATGGAAGAAACCAATATTTCATCCAAGTCGACGGCGGAGATCCTCGTCTAAAAAACAGGTGAGCTTTTCAGACACTGAGGGAGAACCAGCCTATGATACTATGGCACTGACAGGATCGGATTCATCCCCAGATACCAGTTCAGTTACTGGTTATACACACACAGATAAAACATTGTCTTTAAACTCGGGCGGAACGGGACAAAACAAGAGATCCAGAAGAACAAAAGGAAAACGAGGAGGGGAGGTTAAAGACACCGAAAAAATAAGCGAGAGTCGCTATCAGCTGCGAGAAAGGAAATAACTCAGAGTTTCAATGTGGTAAATTTATATGAAAGACTGTTATCGGCCACAGACATTACATTGCTTTCAAGGGGTTTAAACTTCTGCCCCTCTAACCTTCTCAATATATTTGGAACAGCAATTCTGGATGTGAATAAACTGGCTCGGACATTAACACTACAGAAACACTATTTTTCTGAAACAGAAGATTCAGATATTCCCCTGCTAGCAGACCAATCATCAATCGGTGAGTCTACCTCTTCTCAGTCTTTCAAAGATGTGTGCGCCTTAATGGACCTCACTGACTTGGTTATTTAATCAGATATTAATATGGATGACAATGATGTTTGTTGCAGTTCAGTATCATTTAAGATGAAATCTGATTTTTATCCTGTGAGTTCTAGAGGCAAAGACATGGACACATATCAGACTCTGGTTGAAAGGGATTTGACCTTGTTGGCACGGAATATCTCAAAAAAATCAGTTGATAATTTATCTGTTGATGAGGAAATGTCTATTAAAAATTTATGCAAAGATGATAGTATAGTTATCAAAAGTGCAGACAAGGGGGGTTCGGTGGTTGTCATGAATGCGGCCACATACAGAGATGAGGCCATGAGACAACTATCGGATATCACTACCTATTACAAATTAAGGGGAGACCCTACTGAGTCATTTAGGGCAGAGCTCTCCTCATTGTTGGATCGAGCCGTCCGAATGGGTCTATTCACACAAAAAGAGAAGGAGATGTTTATACCTATGTTTCCTGTTATGCCAATTTTCCTCCACCTCCCTAAACTACACAAAGGGTTAGCTCCCCTCACAGGGAGACTGATCTTGGCAGGCACAGACTCACTAAATGAGAGATTGGGTCATTGGGTGGACCAGCAACTGCAACCATTGGTAGTGGAGCTGCCAGGTCACCTCCGTGACACCAAACAACTTTTATCTAAATTTAGTGTTTTAACATGGAATGAAAATTACAGTTGGATGACATGTGATGTTTCCAACCTGTACTCTTCAATTCCACATGCCCTGGGTCTACAGGCGGTATCCTTCTTCTTAAAGAGATCAGGAAACTTCTCTCTGGCTTCACAGGAGTTCATTATCATGTGCCTGGAATATCTCCTTACACATAACTTTTTTATGTTCGACGGGGACTTTTACCTCCAAAAGTGCGGGGCCTCTATGGGAGCTAAGTTCTCACCATCCCTGGCCAATTTGTATATGGGATGGTGGGAGAGGTCCCGCATTTTTGGACGTGAAAGTCCCCGTCAAAAAGACACTACATTCTATTGTCGATATACAGACGATCTCCTGTTCATTGTCTCTGAGCCACACACCTGTTTAGATCAATGGTTGGAGTATATGAATGATAATGCTTTAAATTTAAAATTTACAGGACAACATGAACCAAAGTCTATAGAGTTTCCAGATGTTAATCTCATAGGAGACAACAATGAAATCATTTCAAATCTCTATAGAAAGCCCACTGCGGGTAATACTCTTCTGCGTGCAGACTCTAGCCATCCGACCCATACCACCAAAAGTATTCCAGTGGGCCAATTTCTAAGGCTGAAAAGACTATGCACCAGACAAATAGATTTTGAACAGGAGGCCATACATATGTCAGCTAGATTTGAAGCTAGGGGTTACCCCAGGTCAGCTATCAATAGGGCTTTGTCCATTGCAAATAAAACACCTCGGGCCAATTTGCTAATGGACAAACCCAGTAACCACAGTAGATGGAACAGATCAGAAAAATCCCATTTTGTTCCAACATTTTCCACTCCGTACAGTGCTGAATTTCATAAAATTAAGAAAATAGTTACCAAATATCTGCCGGTGTTGTCTAACGAAACGATCATATCTATTTTAAATAAAGGCATACGTACGGTATCAAGGAAAGCACCTTCTTTAGGTGGACTTTTGTCCCCTAGCCTTTACATTAGCAAAAAACAAACTCATTGGCTGCAGTTTAAGGGAACATACAGATGCGGTGGTCGGTCTTGCACATATTGTCCCTTCATAAAAGGGGGTGACACTGTCACATCTACCTTAACAGGCAAATCATATAAAATACAGTCTTTCATCAATTGTAACGTTACATAGTTTATGTCATCACATGTATCATTTGCTCTATTCAATATGTTGGCAGGACCACTCGCAGAGTGAGGGATCGTCTTTACGATCACCTCTATGACATAGAGAAGTAGCATGCCACTAACATTGCTCGCCATTGGGTTGATATTCATTTCAAAGATACTTCCAGCTTGACTATTCAAGGCATCGAAAAAATTGTTAAACCTCCTAGAGGTGGGGACAAATTTGGCATATTGTGCAAACAAGAGGTTCGGTGGATTTTTAATCTAAATACTAGACGTCCCACCGGCCTCAATTTTGAATGGGACGTGTCCCACTTTTATCAATAGATACGTACCGTGTTATGCCCATGTGTATCCCCAATTTAATCCAATTAACATATTGATTGATTTAGGTCACATTGACTCCTACATTATTTCACATACATGTGTGTCTATCTTGATACCTTAGCCTAAACTTATTCAGTATATGACGTAATGCTCCCTGGCTTATATTTGTCAGTGGCCATCTCTCACTTCGATTTTTTGGTTTTTGTTCTTTGTTCTTCCGATTTGCTATCAATTTTGTATTTTTCCATGTTTTTTTCGATTTTTTTGATGTTATTTGATTTTTTGCAATTTTTTGCGATATTTAGTGATTTTGCGACTTTTTGCGATTTGTGTGTTTTTTGGTGATTTTTTGCGATTTTATATATATTTGGTGATCCATTGCTGTTTGTGATCTACTTAGAGCCTAGAAGTTTAAATTATCGCTTTTGTAACAAAATTATCATCCTAATCATGTTATTGCATCAAGTATAGAGAGACTATGTCTCCTACACATCTATCCACACAATATCTGTTGATTTTCTAGGGTTCTTTGAGATTCAACTGAGAAAATCAGTAGCGTGACCACCTTTCCCATAGCAATTACAGGTACAACGAGATCATTGCTCTTTGTTTACTGTTCCTTGCATAGCCATCCAGGTAATATTTATAGATCTCTATAAATTTTGGACCACCGTCTGAAGTTTACGTTATTTAGCACATATAGCTAGTCTATTAAAAAGATGTTCACGTAACTCCTTTAGGGTCCCTCTTTATTTTCCCACCTTTTCATGCACCATATAAATGCTTCCCCATCGGATGACGATTTTCTGTCTTTTTCTTCTCTTTTTTTTCTTGACCGTTTGTTGCAAATTTGAGATATATTTTTTGTTTATGAGTCCAATATGAATGGATTCCAGATGTCATCGAATGGGGCTTGCATTCTTTTTAAGTGCATGGATTTATGTGGGAATAATGATTTATACATAATCATTTTTAAACAAAAATTAAGGTTTTATTTACACAATTTTCGAATGTAATTAGGTTTATATATTTCAGGATGATGTGTGTGTATATATATATAAATATATATATATATATATATATATATATATATATATAGATATCTATATATATATATACAGTTACCAAGACATTATTGATAGTGCTGGGAATAGGATTATTGGTATTTTCACATCAATTTCTTGTATATGTTATTTTGCGATTTTGCGATTTTGTATGGTTTCAGCATGTTTTACATTTTTACGAATTTTGTTTCTCATCATTTATACACAAGTTTTCCTTTGAGATTATTTATCATTTATGATTTGAAAATTAGTGTTGTTACTTTGTATTGCTATTGTTTAATATTGTTTTAGTATTTATCATAGTCTTCATCCCAAGGTTATGGATGTACACAATGGGAGAAGTTGAATAATGCGAACATTAAAAATAATCATGTGTCTAGCGCATGTATATACATATATATATGCGCATTGGTTCACTTAATAAACTTTTTTAGTTTGGTGGACCTTTATAGGCATTATTACATTGTCATATTATCTTGTCTTCAATTTTTGATTTAGAATTCAACTTCACATCCCAGGTGTCTCCTATCTCTTGGGTGTCGTTCTAGAGTTTGATTATGTGGGCAGGTCTCTATTTGAGACCATCTCTGGATTGGCTATCAAAATCTGAAGTCCCTATATATACCCATGATCAAACTTTAATCATTCAGCTGTGAATAAGCGCCGTGATGGGGCGTGAAACATGTTAGCTATCTTTCCTGTTCCTCCCTGTACATGAGGTGACTGCATTTGGATTTTATTTCTTCATATCAATAAAGATGCCTTCTATGGTGTACTGTGATGGCTCTGTAGGGATACTGATGGCACTGTAGGGGCGCTGATGGCCCTGTGGTGGCACTGTAGGGACACTGATGGCACTGTGATGGCACTGTAGGGGCGCTGATGGCCCTGTGATGGCACTGTAGGGACACTGATGGCAATGTAGGGACACTGATGGCATTGTGATGGCACTGTAGGGACACTGATTGCACTGTGATGGCACTGTAAGGATACTGATGGCACTGTGATGGCACTACAGGGACACTGATGGCACTGTGATGACACTGTGATGGCACTGCAGGGACACTGATGGCTCTGCAGGGACACTGATGGCACTGTGATGGCACTGCAAGGGCACTGATGGCACTGTGATGGCACTGCAAGGACACTGTTGGCACTGTGACAGCACTGCAAGGACACTGATTGCACTGTGATGGCACTGCAGGGACACTGATGGCATTGCGGAGACAATGATGGCACTGTGATGACACTGCAGGGACACTGATGGCATTGCAGGGACACTGATGGCACTGTGGGGACACTGATGGCACTGTGGGAACACCGATGGCACTGTGATGGCACTGCAGGGACACCGTTGGCACTGTGGGAACACTGATGGCACTGTGATGGCACTGCATGGACACTGATGGAGCACCGATGGCACTGTGATGGCACTGCAGGGACACTGATGGCACTGTAATGGCACTGTAGGGACACTGGTGACACTGTGATGGCACTGCAGGGACACTGATGGCACTATGATTTTCACTGCAGGGACACTGATTGCACTGTGATGGCACTGCAGGGACACTGATGACACTGTGATGGCTCTGCAGGAGCACTGATGGCACTGTGATGGCACTGCAAGGACACAGATGGCACTGTGATGGCACTGCAGGGACACTGATTGCACTGTGGGGACACTGATGGCACTGCAGGGACATTAATGGCACTGTGATGGCACTGCAAGGACACAGATGGTGTTGCCCTCTTCTTCTCCATGTGCCAGCATAGGAAGCCACTTACATTGGTGGCACTCCTGCAGGCTTGATCCCAAGCCACGTTCTGTATGTCCATTGGCACACATAGTGCTGCTTTTCCCTGCCCCCAGCTCCCTCATCACTTGATTTGATTGATAGCAGCAGGAACCAAGGCTCCTACTGCTCTCACGAAGTCCAGTGAGGATGGAGAGAGAAACATAGTGTATGTTTGATTTGTATAAAAATCAAATATGCACTATTCAAACTAAGAATAACATTTTTGGCTTGACATAAACGTTAAGAAATTTTAGGTGCAGCATCAGATCAATGCTACAGTCATCTATTTGTGACATTTTCATTGATTAAAGTTTATCACTGAGGGTGAGACTGCGGGTGCCTCATTCCCTTCCTCCCTCTAGAACACCTTTGGGGCTCTCCCCACCTTTTTGTGACAGTCATCTAGGTGACTTTGTATGTTTATTTTTTTCAATCCCACTTCTCTTTAACAATGACTTTTGTTTACATTCAGAGGAGTTTTGCAACCATGCACCAATGTCAATTGAAAGGTAATGTAATGTTTGCAAACTGTTACATTTTTATTATCATTCATATGTTGACGTGGATGTATATGTGGCAATTAGTGATGAGCCCACGGTTCGAGTCGAATGTAAGTTCGACTCGAACATCAGGTGTTCTTTTGTTCTAAAACAAACCAAACATATGAGGCGTTTGTGTAAAATTTGAGCACCGCAGAACGCCCCATAATGCAATGCGAGATCGGAGTGCATTGCTGTATGATGATTGGCCAAAGCATGCACCTGACCTGCATGCTTTGGCCAATCACAGCGCTCTCTGCTGAGATAGCCAGAATTGGCCAAAGGCAGGGTGCCTTTGCCAATCATGGCCAGGGGGACTAAGTCCATGCCCCACACAATATAAGGCTGCTTACAGTGTGGCCGTGTGTAGTGTAGTGCAGCTCTTACTGTGAAGAAGCCTTTCTGTATTTATAGGTTAAATCTCTTTTCCCCCAGATATAAACAATGCCCAGTGTCCTCTGTGATAACCAGTGAATAACTCTACACCAAGTTCATTATATGAACTACTTTGTATGTATACATGTTGACCATATCTCCCTTTAATCTCCTATTCTCAAAAGAGAATAAACTCAGTTCAGCTAATCTTTCCACATAGCTGTGCTCCTCAATGCTTCTTATCAGTTTGGTTGCCCTTCTCTGCACTTTTTCCAGTTCCCCAATATCCTTTTTGGGAACTGGTGCCCAAAACTGAACTACATATTCCAGATGAGGTCTTGCTAATGATTTGTACAGGGGCAAAACGATGTCCCTAGCTTGTTCTGCAGTCCATACCTCTCCTAATACAAGAAAGGATTTTGCTCACTTTGGAAACCACAGCTTGGCACTGCGTGCCATTATTAGGCTTATGATCTACCAGAACACTCAGATCAATCTCCACCAATTTTTTTATTTGAAAATCTCTGTTTTTAATGTGAATTGTTATACAGGGTCAATTTGTTTTGTTTTTTTGCAGGCTAGCTGTTAAGTGTGCTGGAAAATTTTTGTCTGTTTGCGTTGCCCTTCCATGTGCACCTTACTGCAAAGGCTAGTTATAGACTGGGATGGTTGCCATCTCTTTGTATAGCTTGTTCACTCCATTTGGTGTGGGGACACATTAAATGCCTCCAGCTGCCATTGTGTTATTGCTGGGTGTCCAATGTGTCTTTAAGGAGGAGTGAGCTCCCTCCAGACAAACCTGTCCTTAAATTATCCACTGCTGTATATGCTCCAACTTGGAGAATCTCAACAATTATAGCTTTAGGACTGCAGTACACAGAGGAGCCTTGACATAGGCACTGCGGCTTCCACATGTATTTGCAAAAGTGTGCAACTAAAACCTCTGTTTATAATAACATAACTTGTTAGACAGGGTTAATTTTTTTTTCTAGGCTAGCTGGTAAGTGTGCTGGGAATTTTTGTGTTGTACGTTCCCCTTCCATGTGCACCTTACTGCAAAGGCTAGTTATAAATTGGGATAGCTGCCGTCTTTTTGCATAGCTTATAGGTGAGTTTTGACCCTTTAGTTCGGTTTTAAAGCAACTTTCTTGTCAGAGGAAAAGGTGTAAAAACAATGCACCCCTCCCCAAAAATATTGGGACATCAACACAATTCTAATCTTTTTGGCTCTATACACCACCACAACGGATTTGAAATGAAACGAACAAGATGTGCTTTAACTGCAGACTTTCAGCTTTAATTTGAGGGTATTTACATCCAAATCAGGTGAACGATGTAGGAATTAGAACAGTTTGTATATGTGCCTCCCACTTTTTAAGGGACCAAAAGTAATGGGACAGATTAGCAATCATACATCAAACTTTCACTTTTTAATACTTGGTTGCAAATCCTTTGCAGTCAATTACAGCCTGAAGTCTGGAACGCATAGACATCACTAGGGATGAGCTTCGAGTTCGAGTCGAACTTATGTTCGACTCGAACATTGGCTGTTCGCAAGTTCGCCGAACAGCGAACAATTTGGGGTGTTCGCGGCAAATTCGAATGCTGCAGTACACCCTTTAAAAGTCTATGGGAGAAATCAAAAGTGCTAATTTTAAAGGCTTGTATGCAAGTTATTGTCATAAAAAGTGTGTGGGGACCTGGGTCCTGCCCCAGGGGACATGGATCAATGCAAAAAAAAGTTTTAAAAATGGCTGTTTTTTCAGGAGCAGTGATTTTAATAATGCTTAAAGTCAAACAATAAAAGTGTAATATCCCTTTAAATTTTGTAGCTGGGGGGTGTCTATAAAAATGACGTGGGGGTCCCCCTAAATTCCATACCAGACCCTTCAGGTCTGGTATGGATTTTAAGGGGAACCCCGCGCCAAAAAAAAAAAAAAACTGCGTGGGGTCCCCCCAACAATCCATACCAGACCCTTATCCGACCACACAACCTGGCAGGCCACAGGAAAAGAGGGGGGACGAGAGAGTGGCCCCCCCCTCCTGAACCGTACCAGGCCACATGCCCTCAACATTGGGAGGGTGCTTTGGGGTAGCCCCCCAAAACACCTTGTTCCCATGTTGGTGAGGACAAGGGCCTCATCCCCACAACCCTGGCCGGTGGTTGTGGGGGTCTGCGGGCGGGGGGCTTATCGGAATCTGGAAGACCCCTTTAACAAGAAGACCCCCAGATCCCACCCCCCCCGTGTGAAATGGTAAGGGGGTACTTGTACCCCTACCATTTCACTAAAAAACTGTCAAAAATGTTAAAAATGACAAGAGACAGTTTTTGACAATTCCTTTATTTACATGCTTCTTCTTTCTTCTTTTTTCTATCTTCCTTCATCTTCTTCTTCTTATTATTCTTCTTCTGGTTCTTCTGGCTCTTCTGGTTCTTCCTCCGGTGTTCTCGTCCAGCATCTCCTCCGCAGCGTCTTCTATCTTCTTCTCCTCGGGCCGCTCCGCACCCATGGCATGGGGGGGAGGGTCCCGCTCTTCTCTTCATCTTCTTCTCTTCTCTTCTTCTCTTCTTCTCTTCTTCTCTTCTTCTCTTCTTCATCTTCTTCTCCGGGCCGCTCCGCATCCATGCTGGCATGGAGGGAGGCTCCCGCTGTGTGACGCGTCTCCTCTTCTGACGGTTCTTAAATAACAGGGGGGTGGGGTCACCCGGTTACCCCGCCCCCCTCTGATGCACGGGACATGACGGGACTTCCCTGTGGCATTCCCCAAGAAGATGAAGAGAAGAGCGGGAGCCTCCCCCCATGCCATGAGTGCGGAGCGGCCCGAGGAGAAGAAGATAGAAGACGCTGCGGAGGAGATGCTGGACAAGAACACCGGAGGAAGAACCAGAAGAGCCAGAAGAACCAGAAGAATAAGAAGAAGAAGATGAAGGAAGATAGAAGAAAGAAGAAAGAAGAAGCATTTAAATAAAGGAATTGTCAAAAACTGTCTCTTGTCATTTTTAACATGTTTGACAGTTTTTTTGTGAAATGGTACTTTTGTACCCCCTTACCATTTCACACAGGGGGGGGGGCCGGGTCTGGGGGTCCCCTTATTAAAGGGGGCTTCCAGATTCCAATAAGCCCTCCGCCCGCAGACCCCCACAACCACCGGCCAGGGTTGTGGGGATGAGGCCCTTGTCCTCATCAACATGGGGACAAGGTGTTTTGGGGGGCTACCCCAAAGCACCCTCCCAATGTTGAGGGCATGTGGCCTGGTACGGTTCAGGAGGGGGGCCACTCTCTCGTCCCCCCCTCTTTTCCTGTGGCCTGCCAGGTTGCGTGCTCGTGTAAGGGTCTTGTATGGATTTTGGGGGAACCCCACGCCTTTTTTTTATTTTGGCACGGGGTTCCCCTTAAAATCCATACCAGACCTGAAGGGTCTGGTATAGATTTTGAGGGGGACCCCACGCCATTTTTTTTTATTTTGGCTGGGGTTCCCCTTAATATCCATACCAGACCTGAAGGGCCTGGTATGGAATTTAGGGGGACCCCCACGTCATTTTTTTTTTTTAATTTTGGTTCAGGGTTCCCCTGTGGGGAATTCCCATGCCGTTTTTATCAATTAACTTTTATGTGTATTGTCGGACCGGCAATGCAATAACCGCGAGTAGTTTTGAATGACTTTTTTCCTTTGAAATGTCATTTTGCTGTCAGACTGTTCTAAACATGGGAAACATGGCATACTATAGACACCCCCCAGCTACAAAATTTAAAGGGATATTACACTTTTATTGTTTGACTTTAAGCATTATTAAAATCACTGCTCCTGAAAAAACGTCCGTTTTTAAAACTTTTTTTTGCATTGATCCATGTCCCCTGGGGCAGGACCCAGGTCCCCAAACACTTTTTATGACAATAACTTGCATATAAGCCTTTAAAATTAGCACTTTTGATTATTCATGTTCATGTCCCATAGACTTTAACGATGTTCGCGTGTTTGAACAAAGTTTTTTCCTGTTCGCATGTTCTGGTGCGAACCAAACAGGGGGGTGTTCGGCTCATCCCTAGACATCACCAGATGCTGGGTTTCATCCCTGGTGATACTCTGCCAAGCCTCTACTGCAACTGTCTTCAGTTCCTGCTTGTTCTTGGGGCATTTTCCCTTCAGTTTTGTCTTCAGCAAGTGAAATGCATGCTCAATCGGATTCAGGTCAGGTAATTGACTTGGCCGTTGCATAACATTTCACTTCTTTTCCTTAAAAAACTCTTTGGTTGCTTTCGCAGTATGCTTCGGGTCATTGTCCATCTGCACTGTGAAGCGCCGTCCAATGAGTTCTGAAGCATTTTGCTGAATATGAGCAGATAATATTGCCCGAAACACTTCAGAATTCATCCTGCTGCTTTTGTCAGCAGTCACATCATCAATAAATACAAGAGAACCAGTTCCATTGGCAGCCATACATGCCCACGCCATGACACTACCACCACCATGCTTCACTGATGAGGTGGTATGCTTTGGATCATGAGCAGTTCCTTTCCTTCTCCATACTCTTCTCTTCCCATCACTCTGGTACAAGTTGATCTTGGTCTCATCTGTCCATAGGATGTTGTTCCAGAAATGTGAAGGCTTTTTTAGATGTTGTTTGGCAAATTCTAATCTGGCCTCCCTGTTTTTGAGGCTCACCAATGGTTTACATCTTGGTGTGAACCCTCTGTATTCACTCTGGTGAAGTCTTCTCTTGATTGTTGACTTTGACACACATACACCTACCTCCTGGAGAGTGTTCTTGATCTGGCCAACTGTTGTGAAGAGTGTTTTCTTCACCAGGGAAAGAATTTTTTGGTCATCCACCACAGTTGGTTTCCGTGGTCTTCCGGGTCTTTTGGTGTTGCTGAGCTCACCGATGCATTCTTTCTTTTTAAGGATGTTTCAAACAGTTGATTTGGCCACACCTAATGTTTTTGCTATCTCTCTGATCAGTTTGTTTTGTTTTTTCAGCCTAATGATGGCTTGCTTCACTGATAGTGACAGCTCTTTGGATCTCATATTGAGAGTTGACAGCAACAGATTCCAAATGCAAATAGCACACTTGAAATGAACGCTGGACCTTTTATCTGCTCCTTGTAAATGGGATAATGAGGGAATAACACACACCTGGCCATGGAACAGCTGAGCAGCCAATTGTCCCATTACTTTTGGTCCCTTAAAAAGTGGGAGGCACATATACAAACTGTTGTAATTCCTACACCGTTCACCTGATTTGGATGTAAATACCCTCAAATTAAAGCTGAAAGTCTGCAGTTAAAGCACATCCTGTTCATTTCATTTCGAATCCATTGTGGTGGTGTATAGAGCCAAAAAGATTAAAATTGTGTCGATGTCCCAATATTTATGGACCTGACTTTATAATGCTTTCTAGTCTGACACAGTGACTTAGGGTTGAGGTTCTTTCCTGTCTTGCAGAGTAATGCCCCGTACACACGGTCGGATTTTCTGATGGAAAATGTGTGATAGGACCTTGTTGTCGGAAATTCCGACCGTGTGTAGGCTCCATCACACATTTTCCATCGGATTTTCCGACACACAAAGTTTGAGAGCAGGATATAAAATTTTCCGACAACAAAATCCGTTGTCGGAAATTCCGATCGTGTGTACACTAATCCGACGGACAAAGTGCCACGCATGCTCAGAATAAATAAAGAGATGAAAGCTATTGGCCACTGCCCCGTTTATAGTCCCGACGTACGTGTTTTACGTCACCGCGTTTAGAACGATCGGATTTTCCGACAACTTTGTGTGACCGTGTGTATGCAAGACAAGTTTGAGCCAACATCCGTCGGAAAAAATCCTAGGATTTTGTTGTCGGAATGTCCGAACAAAGTCCGACCGTGTGTATGGGGCATTATACCAGTCAAAGAATATTTGCAACACGACACACCTCCAAGTGTTTCAGATGCATGTGCCCCTGCTGCACACTGTCGTTCCACTTGGTCACTATGTCACTACTGCGTTCTAATACAGCAAACCAAGAAAACAAAATTCATAGCACTTATGGCATGTCACACTTCTTTATTTAATCAATTCCAAAGGCTAAAAACAACCAAAACACATCCAGTTGATAAACATTTCTCCTGCAATAAGCAGTTGAATCACCACTGAAGTGATTTGTAGAGACGGGTGCACGGTTCGGCCTGAGCATGAGTTCGAGCCAAACATTGGCTGTTTGCATGTTCGATGAAAGCCCGAATTATCGGGGCATTCAACTGTTTGTTCGGTTCCCCAAATGACCACAATTCACTGCACCTCCGCACAGTGCATTGAAAGCCTTGATTGGCTGAGGCAATGAAAGCTTTGCCTAATCAGGGCACAGAGCACTGTCAAAGCCATGATTGGATGCTGCCATGATGACTCTATCCAATCATGGCTCATTGCTCTTAGTCCCGCCCCACACTATAAAAGTATTATTTCAATAGCGGCCATTTTTAGTGTGATATCAGCATGGAGAGAGATAGAACAGGGCTCTGTTCAGTGCTACTAGAGAGTTAGTGTGCTATAGTGTGCTATTGTGATTCTATTGTCAGTGTAGAATATCAGTTTAGTGTGAATCAAGGGATATTTCAGTCAGTGTGAGTGTAGTGTGACCACCATTCATCTTTATATTAGTGTGAATTTAGGGATAGTTCAGTCAGTGTAAGTGTACTGTGACCACCATTCATCTTTACATTAATGTGGATCTAGGAATAGTTCAGTCAGTATGAGTGTAGTGTGACCACCATTCATCTTTACATTAGTGTGAATCTAGGGAAACTTCAGTCAGTGTGAGTGTAGTGACTGTTTAACACAGTATATTACATTGTGTTACTGCAAGTTTAATGCCGTATATTTCAGTGTGTTACGTGCTGTTTAACGCAGTTTATTTCAGTGTGTTACTGCAAGTTTAATACTGTATATTTCAGTGAGTGCACGTTTAACGCAGTATATTTCTGTGTGTTACTGCAAGTTTAACGCCGTATATTTCAGTGCCTTACGTGCCGTTTAACGCAGTACATTTTTGTGCTTTAGTGCACACTTAACGCAGTATATTTCAGTGCGTTACCACAAGTTTAATGCCGTATATTTCAATGAGTTACTGCAAGTTTAACGCGGGTATATTTCAGTGCATTAGTGCACGTTTGATGCAGTATATTTCTGTGCGATACTGCCAGTTTAATGCTGTATATTTCAGTGCATTACCTTCATTTTAACGCAGCATAGTTCAGTGCGTTACTGCAAGTTTAACATGGTATATTTCAGTGCTTTACCTGCCGTTTAACACAGTATATTTCTGTGTGTTACTGCACATTTAACGCAGTATATATCAGTGCATTACGCCATAATGCCATATGTTTCAGTGCGTTACCTTCCGTTTAACGCAGTATAGTTCAGTGCATTACTACAAGTTTAATTCTGTATTTTTCAGTGTGTTACGTGCCCTTTAACGCAGTGCATTTCTGTGTGTTAGTGCACGTTTATCGCAGTATATTTTATTGCGTTACTGCAAGTTTAACACCTTATATTTCAGTGCATTACTGCAAGTTTAATGACGTATATTTCAGTGTGTTAATGCATGTTTAACACAGTATATTTCTGTGCATTACTGCAAGTTTAATAGTATATTTCAGTGTGTTACCTGCCGTTTAACTCAGTATAGTTCAGTGTGTTACTGCAAGTTTAACGCTGTATATTTCAGTGCGTTACTGCACACTTAACGCAGTATATTTCAGTGCATTACTGCAAGTTTAATGCCATATATTTCAGTGTGTTACCTGCCGTTTAATGCAGTATATTTCTGCATGTTACTGCACATTTAACGCAGTATATTTCAGTGCATTACCTTCCATTTAACGCCGTATGTTTCAGTGCATTACCTTCTGTTTAGTGCAGTATAGTTCAGTGCGTTACTGCAAGTTTAACGCCAGATATTTCAGTGTGTTATGTGCCGTTTAACGCAGTACATTTTTGTGCATTAGTGTACGTTTAACATAGTATATTTCTGTGCGTTACTGCAAGTTTAACGCCGTATATTTCAGTGCCTTACGTGCCATTTAACACAGTACATTTTTGTGCATTAGTGCACACTTAATGCAGTATATTTCAGTGCGTTACCACAAGTTTAACGCCGTATATTTCAATGAGTTACTGCAAGTTTAACGCCGTATATTTCAGTGCATTAGTGCACATTTGAGGCAGTATATTTCTGTGCGATACTGCAAGTTTAATTCTGTATATTTCAGTGCGTTACCTTCATTTTAAAGCAGCATAGTTCAATGTGTTACTGCAAGTTTAACATGGTATATTTCAGTGCTTTACCTGCCGTTTAACACAGTATATTTCTGTGTGTTACTGCACATTTAAAGCAGTATATTTCAGTGCATTACGCCATAACGCCATATGTTTCAGTGCGTTACCTTCCGTTTAACGCAGTATAGTTCAGTGCATTACTGCAAGTTTAATGCTGTATTTGTCAGTGTGTTACGTGCCCTTTAACGCAGTGCATTTCTGTGTGTTAGTGCACGTTTAACGCAGTATATTTTAGTGCGTTACTGCAAGTTTAACACCTTATATTTTAGTGCATTACTGCAAGTTTAATGACGTATATTTCAGTGTGTTAATGCACATTTAACACAGTATATTTCTGTGCATTACTGAAAGTTTAATAGTATATTTCAGTGTTCTACCTGCCGTTTAACTCAGTATAGTTCAGTGTGTTACTGCAAGTTTAATGCCGTATATTTCAGTGCGTTACTGCACACTTAACGCAGTATATTTCAGTGCATTACTGCAAGTTTAATGCCATATATTTCAGTGCGTTACCTGCCGTTTAACGCAGTATATTTCTGCATATTACTGCACATTTAACGCAGTATATTTCAGTGCATTACCTTCCATTTAACGCCGTATGTTTCAGTGCATTACCTTCTGTTTAGTGCATTTTAGTTCAGTGCATTACTGCAAGTTTAACGCCATATATTTCAGTGTGTTACGTGCCCTTTAACGCAGTACATTTTTGTGCATTAGTGTACGTTTAACACAGTATATTTCTGTGTGTTACTGCAAGTTTAACGCTGTATATTTCAGTGTGTTACCTTCCATTTAACTCAGTATAGTTCAGTGCATTACTGCAAATTTAACGCCGTATATATTTCAGTGCATTACGTGCCATTTAACGCAGTATATTTCTGTACATTGCTGCACATTTAGCGCAGTATATTTCAGTGTGTTACTGCAAGTTTAATGCCGTATATTTCAGTGTGTTACATGCCGTTTAATGCAGTACATTTCTGTGCGTTAATGCACGCTTAACACAGTATATTTCTTGGTCAGACTATAGGTTATGACACAGAAAGGAGTTGACCAGCTGACCTCATTAGCACACACCCTGAATCATCCACCCACCCACTCCCAGCTGCACGTTTTTAAATGAAATGCAATCAATCAGTGATCACCCTTTTCACTAAATACACAATATATATTCAGATTGCATAGTGTATAGCCATCTTTATACAAGTACATAGAAGGGAGTAGACAGAAACACTCAGCTGTCAAGCCCTGTTCACATCTCTGCATAACGGATACTCGCATTTCCCTATGCGTCTTTTTTCTTAGCGAGATGGGGAGGCGTTTTGAAGCATTTTCACTCATCACACATAGGGCAGCCCATCCACCTGAATGGGCTGCCCTACACACAGCACTTGCCCCAAAGAAGCTTCAGAACTTTTTTTAGAGTGGAGCTTGGTGTGTTTTTTTATGGTGATTTTTGGTGCAGCACATTTCTGAAATGCAAGGAAAGACACAGATGTGAATGGAGCCTCATTGTTCTTTTGTTAATGCAACAATTTCACTTTCAGGCCCCATTCACATCTAGCATAGTGGGGGTGCAAATTTTGTGGCTCCTTTTTCCTTTGACACACATAGGGTAGCCTGTTGATTTCAATTGGCTGCACTGCATGTGGTTAATGGGACATTTTGGCATTTTGTGGTTTCCATGTAATTTAATGTGTATTTTGCAGCATTTGCCCCTCCTTTTTTCACATAGCAAAATGTGCGTTTGCTTCTGTGTTTGGTGTGCCGTTAACAATGAAAGCTTGACTAGTAATTTTAGATGTATAAAGGTGGCCATACCCTAAACAATCTGACCCGGAAGTAAGACATTACCAATGGATACATCTGTAAACATGGATGAGGACAAGTAAAGTAAGTGTATGTAGAATTAATGGAAAGTGTTGGTATTTTTTTTTTTAAGTACATGAATGCTCTATTGGTGGAATTTAGAAAAAAAGTATATATCTGTGCATTACTGCAAGTTTAATGCTGTATATTTGAGTGTGTTACCTTCCTTTTAAAGCAGTATAGCTCAGTGTGTTACTACAAATTTAACGCTGTATATTTCAGTGTATTAAGTGCTGTTTATCACAGTACATTTCTGTGCATTAGTGCACGCTTAATGCAGTGTATTGCAGTGCATTATTGCAAGTTTGACACCGTATGTTTCAGTGCGTTACTGCAAGTTTAACACTGTATATTTCAGTGTGTTAATGCACATTTAATGCAGTATATTTCACTGTTTTACTGCAAGTCTGACATTGTATGTTTCAGTGTGTTACCTGCCGTTTATCGCAGTACATTTCTGTGCATTAGTGCAGATTTAATGCAGTCATTTCAGTGCGTTGTTTAGCTCATTGGGTATTTTCTTTGAAGTCTACTACTATTACGACATGTGTCTTCCAATGGGGTGCTCTTTATCCTGTGCATATTTAGAAAAATTCTTGACTTTTTTACATTGGGTCATTGCTTTTGAGTGCTTAATTCATTATTTAGACAATTTTTTGTTTATAGGCCAGCTAATTCTCCTCATTGTTTGGAATTCTTTGGTATTCTGCTTTCCCAAAAGAAAACAATTTTGCCTTCATCTTCTATTGAATTTTTGGGTATTCAAATTGATACATCCCTGATGGAATTTAGATTACCAGCTACTAAATTAGAGCGTTTAAAAAATGTACTTTGTTTTTTCCTCAGAAGAAGGAAAGTTCTGTTAAAGGAACTTCAATCTCTATTGGGGCTTTTAGCCTTTACAACCAGAATTATGCCTTTAGGCAAGATATTTTCTAAGAGGCAGGGGGGGTGCAAGGATTCTTGACACCCTAGGCAAAACTTCATTTTGCCACCCGTTTGCCCCCATTGGCTCCTCTCCTGACTGAGATTTTTGCGGTGTCTCTCCACCTATTTCTTCAGCCGTGGTTCACAGGCCTGTACCTGCGCATCTGGACCTGGCCTGAAGACAAATAGTGTAGGCATTGGCTTGCATCCTCATGCCAGCCGTGGTCTGTTGGCTTGCATCCTCATGCCAGCCGTGGTCTGCAGGTATATGGACAGGCTAGGGTAGTATATAGACAGGCTATGGTAGTAAATAGACAGACTAGGGTAGTATATAGACAGGCTAGGATAGTATATAGACAGGCTAGGGTAGTATATGGACAGACTAGGGCAGTATATGGACAGGCTAGGGTAGTATATAGACAGGTTAGGGTTGTAAATAGACAGGCTAGGGTAGTATATAAACAGGCTAGGGTTGTATATAGACAGGCTAGGGTAGTATATGGACAGGCTAGAGTATATAGACAGGCTGGGGTAGTATATAGACAGGCTAGGGGAGTATATAGACAGGTTAGGGTAGTATGGGGACAGGCTAGGGTAGTATATAGACAGTATAGGGGCAGGTTAGAAGTCCAGCAGAAGCTGTCAGGGCATGCTGGGAATTCTGGTTCCACAACAGCTGGCAGGTAACAGTCCACTTTTCAGCTCATAGCTGGCCTCCTGCCTCCACTCACCATATCTCGGGCTTTGGCACTGAAGGTCCCCCAGGGCTAGGTCTTCCTCAGCGCATGTCAGTGATGTCCCCCCAGAACTCCTCAGTCAAGGCTGGAAAATGTGGCAACCCTAGGTGCGATGGGGAGAGCAATCACACAAAAGATGCCCTATGTCTGTGTCTCTCCCTCCCTGTAGCAACTAAAAGCCGGTGGAACGAGGGACACAGAGCATTGTTCCTGTGATTGCTCCCCCCTCCCGGTCTTGCTCACGGCTAGTTCTCCCTACTGTTCAGGCCCCCCATGTGCCTGATCCCCTTACAGGAGTGCCTGTACTACGGGAATTGGGGGGTCTGGTGGGCGGCGGTGACTAACTCACCACCAATCCGAATTGTGCACACACAGCGCTGCCCAGATGGACTGTTCCCTGGACACTGCACTGCACAACAGCATTTATGCACAGGGAGGCAGCACACAGTGAGTGACTGACACTTGAGATGCGGACCGTCAGCACAGCACAGACAGGACACACACTGAGGCAGCACCAGTGCTGAGACAAGGTAATTTGGTGCCCAGGGCGAAGATGGCAAACTGCCCCCCCATGTAAACAAGAAGTCAGTGCTTTGCAGGGAAAAGAAAAAAGTGATTATTCCCTCTGTAAAGAGCCCTGTATTGATTATCAACACAGAGCTCTGGGCTGTGATTTGACACAGCCGATCAGCATGTCCCAGCCATGAATCATTGGCTGGGATCTTCTGACAGTCTCCTGATGTGTCAAATCACAGGGGAATAGGTGGGTGGGAGCATGTGCCCAAAACCCTGAAACAGGCAGCATCATACGCCTGTAGCTGCCACTCACTAGCAGTAAATGTACTGTGATGGGTCAGCAAGTGGTTAAATACCAATGGTATTTGTAATATGCATCAAATAAAGCAAAAACCTGTGCTAATTATTCTAAAATAAGCAGGAACATCTAAAGCAGCCGCAAACTCTACTGTGAGATATAGCACAGTCCCAAATCATAAATTCACAAACAAGTGGCGCTAATTAATATTGTGTCAAGCACCTGTGGTAAAAAGAAAAGTCCCAATGTGATAAAAAAAGGTTTTTTGGTAACATCCGCACCATCTGCCACCTTCAATTGAGTGATCCTGTGACAGTCACCCCCACCATACATAAAGTGCTTGCTTACCAGAATAAACGGACCTCCTATCAAGGAAGGTCAGTGACACTTGTGGCTCTTAACCCAGCCAGGGCCTTTAACCGTCCCAGGACCCCCTTATGGCAAGTGGACCTACCATCCAGGAAATAATGTCACAGATGTCCCCAAAATATAAATGTCTTGCTCGCCATACTGAAAAAATCTTTAAAAACTTTATTTAGGGGATAAAATATTGCACTTACAACAAAAACATGTAATCGCATTAGGATCAAAACAAGCTGGCTGGCTAATCGCAGCTACCCATCCTTCCGGGATTCGAGTAGCGCAATGATGTCAGCACATCGCTCCATCACCTGACGTCACCATGCTTCCCGAATCCTGGAAGGACGGGTAGCTGCGATTAGCCAGCTGGCTTGTTTTGATCCTAATGTGATTACATGTGATAGGTCCATGCAATCTGGTAAGCAAGCACTTTATCTATGGTGGAGGTGACTGTCACAGGATCACTCAATTGAAGGTGGCGGATGGTGTGGATATTACCAAAGAACCTTTTTTATCACATTGGGACTTTGTTTTTATCACTGGTGTTTGACTCAATTTGTAATATACAGCATGAGGGGGTTAATGTATTGCCATTGATTACTGATGCATAAGTGACCAGTGTCAGTTAATTAACCCCTTTGTGCTGCATTAGTGGCACCAGTGGGTTAATTAACACTGACACTGGTGCCACTAATGCAGCACAAAGGGGTTAATTAACTGACACTGGTCACTAATGCATCAGTGACCAATGGCAATACATTATGCTGAGGCACTCCCCCATGCTGTATATTACAGAAATTAAAAACCATTGGTAATTAACCTCCCCTCAGCCACCCCCACTCTACAGAGTTAATTTATTAAGCTGCAATCATCTGCCTACTTGTGCGACACACACTGCAGTCATGCAGTGCTTAGTTCCTCCTCCCTGGCTCCTCTTGGTCACAGTTCCAGCAGCAGCACTCTATGATGCTCCTCTGAGTCCTCCCCTCCCGCCTCTTAGTGAGTGACATTATGCTGGGCCGGCTGGAACTACGAAGCACCTGTCAGTGGGGATTCTGAGTATCTCCACTGACAGGGAAAGCAAGTGAAGGGCTGGCATGTTGGCTTGTGCCGGGTGCAGGAGCACACTCGGCACATCGTTGCAGCTGCAGCTCTTAGCGACTGGTGTAGTGTACATTCACACACACAATTTGCAGCCAGATTTTAGAAGCCCACTTCACCTGGGCCCCTCCTCCCTGCAGTAAACTGTACCGCCCAGGTGATCCGCCCCTTCTGCCCCATGTACCAGCCCTCGGCTGCCTAGTTTGCCGAGTGGGAGTTTCCACCCTGCTAGGAGGTTATACGTGGCATTGTCAGGTTATAAATCCCCATTTTCCCATATTAGACTTACCACAGACCCAAAGGAGGATTTGTTAGTGTGGTCACGTTTCTTGGATGGTTTTAATGGGCAATCTTTTTACCAGGAAGAATTTATTTTCTCAAGTGACTATGAATTGTATACTGACGCAGCAGGATCTAAGGGTTTTGCGGCTGTATGATACAACCATTGGTGCTGTGATGTGTGGCCACAGTTTTGGGTAGGTAACAAGGCCACTAAGAAAATTGTACTCCTGGAACTCTTTCCAGTAGTAGTAGCCTTAGAAATCCAGGGAAAATGTTGTAGGAATAAACTTTTAGGTATTCATATTGACAGCAAGGGAGTTTTGTTTGCAGTAATCACTCTTTGTTGTTAAACTCCTAAGGCATTTAGTGTTTCTCTGTCTAAAATTCAGTGTTTGGGTTAAGGCCCAATATTTACCTGGGAAGATAAATAACGTTGCGGATGCTTTGTCTCGATTGCAGATGTCCCGTTTTAGAAGCCTCCTTCCAGGTGCAGATCCAGACGGCCACCCCTGTCCAAAACACCTTTGGGGTTTGATTTAAGCCATATGGCGTCAGCAATCATAAATTCCCTGGCCCCTCAAACTTGGGCTCAATATATTAAAGCATGGCATGTGTGGGAACTATTTTAGCCCTTCTGTGCTATCTGATGGCACAGCAATCATCATATAACCATCTAGCGAAAACACCTGCTGGTGTTTCTTTTTTCTTTAAGATATTGGATTACCCAGCTTGTAAGAGTTTTTTCAAGGTTTGTCAGGCTCTAAAGGGGTACAGGAGAGTCAACTTTACCCCAGATGATAGAAGGCCCATTTCTCTCTGTCTGCTGGAGGAGTTGTGTGCTGCTACTAATTCGGAATGTTTGTTCGGTATATGAATCATCTCTTTTTTAGGGGCCATTTACTCTTGCCTTTTTTGGGGCCTTATGAATCTTGGAGCTAATCCCTAGGAACAAAATGGTTTCTACGGGGCTTCAGTTTAGCCATGTAATTATATCTGATGATTCTGTTAATTTATTTATTGGAAAATCCAAAATGGATCAATTAGGCAAGGGGATATGGTTTACCTTTCCCCATTTTAGGAATACTACTACTTGTCCCGTAGCTAGCATTCAGAGGTTTGTTAACCACTTCAGCCCCGAAAGGATTTACCCCCTTCCTGACCAGAGCACTTTTTACAATTTGGCACTGCGTCGCTTTAACTGCTAATTGCGCGGTCATGCAATGCTGTACACAAACGAAATTTGCGTCCTTTTCTTCCCACAAATAGAGCTTTCTTTTGATGGTATTTGCTCACCTCTGCAGTTTTTATTTTTTGCGCTATAAACAGAAAAAGACCGAAAATTTATATATTATATATATATTATATATTATAAATAAAAACCAATAAACTCAATTTTAGTCATACATTAGGCCAAAATGTATTCGGCCACATGTCTTTGGTAAAAAAAATGTCAATAAGCGTATATTTATTGGTTTGCGCAAAAGTTATAGCGTCTACAAACTAGGGTACATTTTCTGGAATTTACACAGCTTTTAGTTTATGACTCCCTATGTCATTTCTTGAGGTGCTAAAATGGCAGGGCAGTACAAACCCCCCCAAATGACCCCATTTTGGAAAGTAGACACCCCAAGGAAATTGCTGAGAGGCATGTTGAGCCCATTGAATATTAATTTTTTTTGTCCCAAGTGATTGAATAATGACAAAAAAAATTACAAATGTTGTCACTAAATGATATATTGCTCACACAGGCCATGGGCATATGTGGAATTGCACCCCAAAATACATTCAGCTGCTTCTCCTGAGTATGGGGATACCACATGTGTGGGACTTTTTGGGAGCCTAGCTGTGTACAGGGCCCCCGAAATCCAATCACCGCCTTCAGGATTTCTAAGGGCGTAAATTTTTTATTTCACTCCTCACTACCTATCACAGTTTTGAAGGCCATAAAATGCCCAGATGGCACAACCCCCCCCCCCCCAATGACCCCATTTTGGAAAGTAGACACCCCAAGCTATTTGCTGAGAGGCATGTTGAGTCCATGGAATATTTTATATTTTGACACAAGTTGCAGGAAAGTGACACATTTTTTTTTTTTTTTTTTTGCACAAAGTTGTCACTAAATGATATATTGCTCACACAGGTCAAGGGCATATGTGGAATTGCACCCCAAAATACATTTAGCTGCTTCTCCTGAGTATGGGGGCTTTTTGGGAGCCTAGCCGCGTACGGGGCCTTGAAAACCAATCACCGCCTTCAGGATTTCTAAGGGTGTCAATTTTTGATTTCACTCTTCACTGCCTATCACAGTTTCGGAGGCCATGGAATGCCCAGGTGGCACAAACCCCCCCAAATGACCCCATTGTGGAAAGTAGACACCCCAAGCTATTTGCTGAGAGGCATGGTGAGTATTTTGCAGCTCTCATTTGTTTTTGAAAATGAAGAAAGGCAAGAAAAAAATTTTTTTTTCTTTTTTCAATTTTCAAAACTTTGTGACAAAAAGTGAGGTCTGCAAAATACTCACTATACCTCTCAGCAAATAACTTGGGGTATCTACTTTCCAAAATAAGGTCATTTGGGGGGGGGGGGGGTTTGTGCCACCTGGGCATTCCATGGCCTCCGAAACTGTGAAAGGCAGTGAAGAGTGAAATCAAAAATTTACGCCCTTAGAAAGCCTGAAGGTGGTGCTTGGTTTTCGGGCTCCCGTACGCAGCTAGGCTCCCAAAAAGTCCCACACATGTGGTATCCCCATACTCAGGAGAAGCAGCTAAATGTATTTTGGGGTGCAATTCCACATATGCCCATGGCCTGTGTGAGCAATATATCATTTAGTGACAACTTTATGCAAAAAAAAAAAAAAAATTGTCTCTTTCCCGCAACTTGTGTCAAAATATAAAATATTCCATGGACTCGACATGCCTCTCAGCAAATAGCTTGGGGTGTCTACTTTCCAAAATGGGGTCATTTGGGGGGGTTTTGAACTGTCCTGGCATTTTATGCACAACATTTAGAAGCTTATGTCACACATCACCCACTCTTCTAACCACTTGAAGACAAAGCCCTTTCTGACACTTTTTGTTTACATGAAAAAATTATTTTTTTTTGCAAGAAAATTACTTTGAACCCCCAAACATTATATATATTTTTTTAAAGCAAATGCCCTACAGATTAAAATGGTGGGTGTTTCATTTTTTTTTTTCCACACAGTATTTGCGCAGCGATTTTTCAAACGCATTTTTTGGGGAAAAAACACACTTTTTAAAATTTGAATGCACTAAAACACACTATATTGCCCAAATGTTTGATGAGATAAAAAAGATGATCTTAGGCCGAGTACATGGATACCAAACATGACATGCTTTAAAATTGCGCACAAACATGCAGTGGCAACAAAATAAATATATTTTTAAAAGCCTTTAAAAGCCTTTACAGGTTACCACTTTAGATTTACAGAGGAGGTCTACTGCTAAAATTACTGCCCTCGATCTGACCTTCGCGGTGATACATCACATGCATGCAATTGCTGTTTACATTTGACACCAGACCGACGCTTGCATTCGCCTTATCACCAGAGCAGGGGGGGGCAGGGGTGCTTTTTTTTTATTTATTTATTATTTTTTTGCTTTTTTATCTTATTTTTAAACTGTTCCTTTCATTTTTTTTTTAATCATTTTTATTGTTATCTCAGGGAATGTAAATATCCCCTATGATAGCAATAGGTAGTGACAGGTACTCTTTTTTGAAAAAATTGGGGTATATTAGACCCTAGATCTCTCCTCTGCCCTCAAAGCATCTGACCACACCAAGATCGGTGTGTTAAAATGCTTTCCCAATTTCCCAATGGCGCTGTTTACATCCGGCGAAATCTAAGTCATAAAATGCTCGTAGCTTCCGGTTTCTTAGGCCATAGAGATGTTTGGAGCCACTCTGGTCTCTGATCAGCTCTATGGTCAGCAGGCTGAATCACCGGCTGCATTCTCAGGTTCCCTGTTGGGACAGGAGAGCCAGAGAAAAACACGGAAGACGGTGGGGGGGGCATTCCCTCCCACTGCTTGTAAAAGCAGTCTAGAAGCTAATTAGCTGCTAGGATTACTTTTACATAAAAGCCAACCGCTGGCTGAAAAGAATGATACCAAGATGATACCTAAACCTGCAGGCATCATTCTGGTATAACCACTCAAAGTCGTGAATGGCATACCTGAAGACAAAAAAATGGTTAAAAATAAAACACCGTAAACGGTAAAGTATAAAAAATTGCATACCTGAAAAGCAAACATGATAAAACATAATAACAATAAAACATTGCAGAATAGAATACAGTAAAAAAAGAGCAGAACAATAGAGAGAGAATAGAGAGAGAGAGAACAATAAAACGACAACTATTTTTTTTTATTTTATATATTTGTGTTTTTTTTTTTTTTTTTTTACACTTTTTTTTGTAACTAACTTTTATAACTGTAACCGGTTCCAGGTTCGGGTCTCTCAAAATGCGATGGCATCTTGGGAGACCCTGTGAAAGTGTGCCTAGTCTGTGCAATGCTGTACCCTACGCTAATACTCAACTAATGTATGGTAGCATTCAAAACATTCACCAATGCAAAGACCAGGATTATCAGGACAGGAGGGACAATAATAGTGGGTGTCACGCCTATATTCGCGCTTGCTGCAGACACGACATCTTTTTTGGGGGGGTTAGTTGGGTGGGGTACTCGGGGGGACATAAAGAAAATGCCTCTCATGCAGCCGACTGCATTTGGTTGGGGATGTGAATGGGGGAAGTACGGGTGCTGCAGAAGCGGTGGGTTCCCAATTAGGATTGACGAATGCAGCAGGAAAGGCACTATGGGCATGACTGGCCTGTTTGTCTTCTTCTTGGTGGCAGCGGGACACTACTTGTGCTTGCCACCTCACCAGCTTGAACTGCACTTATGGGACTCGCCACGTCACCAAGTGTTACTGCAGTGCTGGTTTGACTACGACCGGGGTGTACTAGGCCGCTGGTGCTTGCCAGTTCACCAAAACGCTACCAAAAAAACTGTTAGCGATCGCAGGGATCAGGCCTGACTCTGTGAACGCTGCAGTTATGCGTTTAGTGTTTTGTAAGTGACAGTGATCGATCGATACTGCACTTGGGTGGGCTGGGTTGGGACGGTGCGGAGGGGCAAAACGCAGGTGCTAGCAGGTATCTGGGCTGATCCCTGCTAACACTGCGTTTTTGGGAACCCTAAACCGCTGGGGACGCTAGTATAGATCTGATCGGATCAGATATTGATCCGTTAAGATACTATACCACTAAGGGAGGTGTACGGTGCGTGCGTGGGTGTTAGCGGTACTGGCGCTAACCTGACGCTGCCTGGGGCTGGTGCTTGCCAGTTCACCAAAACGCTACCAAAAAAACTGTTAGCGATCGCAGGGATCAGGCCTGACTCTGCGAACGCTGCAGTTATGCTTTTAGTGTTTTGTAAGTGACAATGATCGATCGATACTGCACTTGGATGGGCTGGGCAGGGCCGGGCGGAGGGGCAAAACGCAGGTGCTAGCAGGTATCTGGGCTGATCCCGCTAACACTGCGTTTTTGGGAACCCTAAACTGCTGGAGACGCTAGTAGAGATCTGATCGGATTAGATATTGATCCGTTCAGATACTATACCACTAAGGGAGGTGTATGCTGCGTGCGTGGGTGTTAGCGGTACTGTCGCTAATCTGACGCTGCCTGGGGTGACGCATATCACTGCCGGACGATTAAGGGGGTTAAATCTTTATTCGGTAATAAATGGCGGGTGCCCTGAAAATAAAAAAAAATAAATAATAAATAATAATAATAAAAAATAAACTAACCAGCATCACCAGTAACACTTATACTGTGATCACTGGTGAAGAGGTTAACTAGGGGGCAATAAAGGGGTTAAAACCTTTATTAGGTAGTATATGGGGGTCCCTGACGCTATAAAACGCTGACGGCGAACCTAAATATTTAGCTCACTAACTAGCGTCACCAGTGACACTAATACAGCCATCAGAAAAACGATCGCTTAGTGACACTGGCGACGGGGGGTGATCAAGGGGTTAAAACTTTATTAGGGGGGGTTAGGGGGTACCCTAGACCTAAAGGGGGCTAACACTAACTGCCCTACCACACTAACTGTCACAAACTGAAACCAATGCAGTAATCAGAAAAAAAAAACCTGCTTGGTGTCAGTGTGACAGGGGGGGAGGGGTGATTAGGGGGTGATCGGGGGTGTATTGTGTGCCTGGTATGTTCTACTGTATGTGTGTGTGTTTGTGCACTCACATCGATGTCTTCTCTAAAAAGCTCTGGTGCAACCAATTACCTTCAGAAGTCACATGTGTGCAATCTAAGTGTCACATGATCTGTAATTACATATATACACCTTTTTGAAAGGCCCCAGAGGTTGCAAAACCTAAGCAAGAGGCACCACTAACCAAACACTGCCATGGAGACCAAATAACTCTCCAAACAAGTAAGGGACAATGCTGTTGAGAAGTACAGGGTTAGGTTATAAAAAAATATCCAAATCTTTGATGATCCCTAGGAGCACCATCAAATCTATCATAAACAAATGGAAAGAATATGGCACAACAGCAAACCTGCCAAGAGACAGCCGCACACAAAACTCACGGACCAGGCAAGGAGGACAATAATCAGAGAGACAGTACAGAGACCTAAGGTAACTCTGGAGGAGCTGCAGAGTTCCACAGCAGAGACTGGAGTATCTGTACATAGGACCAATGCTGTATCCTAGCCTAGGCCGACAAGGCCCAGGCCTAGGGCAGCACTTTGCAGGGGGGCAGCACGGAAAGAGTCCCCGCCCGCTTTCGCTACACTGTTATTGTAGCGCCAGTCTTATGGGGCGGACTGGGCTGAAAGGAAAATGAGTCTAGCGCCCCCATAAAACGGCCTCACTGCTTTCTGTATGCGGGCGGCTGGCATTCCACAACTGTAAGGGGGGGTGTGCACTGCTTCTAATTTTGACTGTCCTCTCATCCTGGACCACAAACCTTCCTCCCTGTTCTCTATGTTTTCTGCTGCACCATTGGTATGGTTAGATCTTCTTAGTCCTCTCCATAAAATTATCAGAAATCTGTGCTTAAAGTAGAACTATAGGCAACACTTTTTTTTTCATCTTGGATAGAGTAAGGGAGGGTTATAACCCCTGTCAATTTATTTTTTACCATCCCTGTCCCATTGCAGAGATTTCCCTTCACTTCCCGATCCATAGTCAAACAGGAAGTGAGAGGAAATCTATGCAAATTAAGGGAATCCATCCCCCCCTCCCTCTGTCTCCACTCGAAAATTTCAGAGCGGGTCTTAAACAACAAGGGGTGTGGCCTTGACAGGAAGGGGTGGGTCGTATTTAAATTAGGGGGTTCACGATTTTAGTCAGGCCTAGGGCAGCACAAAACCTAAATACACTACTGCATAGGACGACAATAAGACGTACGCTTCATAGAGATGGGCTTTATGGCAGAGTGGCCAGAAGAAAGCCATTACTTTCAGCAAAAAAACATAATGGGACGTTTTAAGTTTGCGAAAAGGCATGTGGGAGACTCCCAAAATGTATGGAGGAAGGTGCTCTGGTCTTATGAGACTAAAATTGAACTTTTTGGCCATCAAAGAAAACACTATGTCTGGCGCAAATCCAACACATCACATCACCAAAAGAACACCATCCCCACAGTGAAACATGGTGGTGGCAGCATCATGCTTTGGGGTTGTTTTTCAGCAGTCGGGACTGGGAAACTGGTCAGAGTTGAGGGAAAGATGGATGGTGCTAAATACAGGGATATTCTTGAGCAAAACTTGTGCCACTCTGTGTGTGATATGAGGCTAGGACAGAGGTTCACCTTCCAGCAGGACAATGACCCCAAATACACTACTAAAGCAACACTTGAGTGGTTTAAGATTAAACATGTAAATGCATTGGAATGACCTAGTCAAAGCCCAGACCTCAATCCAATAGAAAATCTGTGGTCAGACTTAAAGATTGCTGTTTACAAGTGAAAACCATCCAACTTGAAGGAGCTGAAGCAGTTTTGTAAGGAGGAATGGACAAAAATCCCAGTGGTAAGATGTGGTAAGCTCATAGAGACTAATCCAAAGCGACTTGGAGCTGTGATAGCCGTAAAAGGTGGCTCTACAAAGTATTGACTTTAGGGGGGTGAATAGTTATGCACATTGACTTTTTTGGTTATTTTGTCTTATTTGTTATTTGCTTCACAATAAATAAAAAAACAAACATCTTCAAAGATGTGGGCATATTCTGTAAATTAAATGATGCAAATCCTCAAACAATCCATGTTAATTCCAGGTTGTGAGGCAACAGAACATGAAAAATGCCAAGGGGGTGAATACTTTTGCAAGGCACTGTATTATTATTTTATTACTGATGAAATTTAATGTATGATTATTATTATTTACAAAACCAAAATAAAGTGCAGCAGCCATATTTTTGCCACAATAAAGTCTGGTGTTTTTTGTTATTTATTGGTGGTCTTTGGGGAATGTTTTGATTAAGGGAGGTTTTATAGGTGCAGCCTGCATGCTCATGCTCAAGTGGGTTCAATTTATTTGGGGCATGGGGCATGGGCATGTGACTCCCCACCCCCCTTTTTACATATGGCTAGTTATGGCTTTAAGGTTTATAAAATTGTGCACTGTCTCTTTAAACTTCCCACACCTTACTGTACAGGTAAACTTGTGTCCAATCAGATTGAGTGGAACTTGCCAGATGGTGCGGTGATGGCTATATAAGGGGCTGAAGCCCAGGTGTGTTCCTCTTTGGATCATCACGGAAAAAGAGCTACCCACCCTCCCACCTGTCGCAAGCACTTGTTTGTGGTATGTCACCCCCGGTTTCGAAGGGAGACTTGTTTTCTGTTTACTGGTTATTTGCTTGAGTTTTTATGACTAAGCAAAGATATATTATTATTTTACTACTGATGAGATTTAATGTATGGTTATTTACAAGGGATGGGCGAATGGTTCGGCCCGAGCATGAGTTCAGGCCGAACATTGGCTGTTCACACTTTTTGCAGAACAACCGAATTATCAGGGCGTGTGATCATTTATTTGCCAAATGACCACAGTGCACTGCGCCGCCGCATAGTGCATTGAAAGCCCTGATTGGCTGAAGCAATGATAGCTTTGCCTGATCAGGGCACAGAGCACTGTCAGAGCCATGATTGGATGCTGTCATGATTACTCTATCCAATCATGGCTCATTGCTGTTAGTTCCGCCTCACACTATAAAAGGATTCTTTCAATGGCAGCCATTTTCAGTGTGATATTGGCATGAAGAGATATAGAACAGGGCTCTGTTCAGTGCTATTAGACAGTTAGTGTTCTATAGTGTGCTATTCTGGTTCTATTGTCAGTGTACAATATTTGAATGTAGGGATAGTTCAGTCAGTGTGAGTGTACTGCAACCATTCATCTTTACATTAGTGTGAATGTAGGGATAGGTCAGTCAGTCTGAGTGTAGTGACCGTTTAACACAGTATATTTAATTGCGCTACTGCAAGATTAATGCCGTATATTTCAGTGCGTTACCTGCGGTTTAACACAGTACAGTTCAGTGCATTAAGCAAGTTTAATGCCGTAAATTTCAGTGCATTACTGCACGCTTAACGCAGTATATTTCAGTACGTTACTGCAAGTTTAACGCCGTATATTTAAGTGCATTATCTTCCGTTTAACACAGCACAGTTCAGTGCGTTATTGCAAGTTTAACGCCGTATATGTTAGTGTGTTACGTGCACGTTTAACGCAGTATATTTCTGTGCGTTACTGCAAGTTTAACGCCATATATTTCAGTGCGTTACGTGCCATTTAACATAGTGCATTTCTGTGCATTAGTGCACACTTAACACAGTATATTTCAGTGCATTATCTTCCATTTAATAATTCAGTGTGTTACTGCAAGTTCATTGCTGTATATTGCAGCGCGTTACCTTCTGTTTAACGCAGTACATTTCTGTGCGTTAGTGCACGTTTGACGCAGTATATTGCAGTGCGTCAGTGCAGTTTTACTGCAGTATAATATAGTGGGTCAGTGGCGTGTGTCTGTGTAGTAGTGAGTATTCAAGTTAAAGTGCACCAAACACCACTTTCCATTGACTAAAGTGCATCCACGTACACATTTACACATCTATATTACATTGTGTTAATAAGCGCCCCCCATCATGTCTGGGAGGACAACAAGGAGAGGCAGACATTCCCATGGCACTGTGAGGGAGTCAGCAGCGTATGTGTTCACAAGAAAAGGTGTATGTGGTCAGTCCTCAGGCAGGGCATCATTTCCTCTGTTTAGTGATGTTGACCTTGCTATCCAGCCACAGCATGCAGAGGAGGTGATGGACTGGCTTACTAAACCAGTGTTTCTCAACTCCAGTCCTCAAGGCGCACCAACAGGTCATGTTTTCAGGGTTTCCCTCAGATGAAAAGGCTGTGGTAATTACTAAGGCAGTGAAACTGATCAAATCACCTGTGCAAAATAGTGGAAATCCTGAAAACATGACCTGTTGGTGCGCCTTGAGGACTGGAGTTGAGAAACACTGTACTAAACCATACCCATCCTCCTCATCCTCTGTTACTCAAGCAGAGACTAGTGCACAGTCCACTGCAGCTGCCAGAGTGGCTAAACCTGCCTCCTTGTACACAGCTATTCCTGCCATAGCACCAGCATCAGGCATCAACTGAGTTACATAGCGTCAGCCACTTGCTCATTGAGGATGCACAGCAATTACTTGATTCAGATGTTGGTTCTGTTGTTGAGGAAGGCAGGAACAGAGAGGGGAGAACACTGGTACACAAATTGGCAGTCATGTTCCTCCAGCCACAGCATATTGCCAAGTTGTCTCCAGTGGTAATGAGGATGGAGGAGATGATAATGATGAGGTCACTGATGTGACTTAGAGCAGAGGAGTAAAGTGAGGGTGAGGCACAACCCCAACGAGGCAGCCATTATGGAAGAGTAGAGAGCAGCCACCTTATTCCATCACAATAATCCACAGCTTAGCTGTCTGGGCCTTTTTTAGCACATGTGCAGCCGATCGCACTGTTGCAAGTTGCAAACGTTGTCCCAAGCAAATCAAGCGTGGCAAAAACACCAGTCATTTGGATACCACATGCTTGACAAGACATTTAATCTCCCACCACTCAGACCGTTGGCAAGAGCACCTGTAAGCCACACAAAAGGGGCATAAATCTGTTCCCCCTCACTCACCTCAGTCTGCCCCTGCTATACCTCATGACCTCTCAGCAGCCTCCACTGACAGGGATGATGGTATAGAGCAGGTTGTCCCAGGTCCTTGCAGCACATCTGCCAGCAGCACAACACCAGCTGTAGACTATAGCCAGCACATTTCTCTGCCCTATCTGCTGCAGCGGAAAAGAAAAATACAGTCACTGCCACCCACATGCCCTTGCCTTTCCATCTGGTGGATTCTGCCCCCTTCTGTGAATTTGCAGAATGTGCTGTACCACAATGGCAGGTTCCCAGTCACTATTTCCTTTCATGTAAGGCCATTCCAGCTCTGTACCATCACGTGGAAGGCAATGTTGTGGCATCATTAGGCAAGGCAGTCAGCCGCAAAGTCCATGTTACTGCTGACACGTGGTCCAGCAAGCATGGTCAGGGAAAATATCTTTCATTCACAGCGCACTGGGTAACTCTGCTTGCAACTTGGAAGGATGCAGGACAAGGCTCAGTGCTGCAGCTTGTTGTGCCCCCACATCTCCATACAGCTAGTGGTGATGATGCCAGATTTGTCAGCTCTACCCCATCCTCCTTCGCCTCCATGCCCTTCTCTGCTGAATTGTCCTATGAACCACAAGTACCCCCTAAGCGTTCAAGGGGCTATTTAATATGTCAGGCTAAAAGGTGCCATGCAGTGCTTCAGCTGGTGTGTCTAGGGGACAGACCGGAGCAGAGATTATTGCAGGTCTGCAGGGGCAGGCCCAGAGAAGGTTCACGCCACTCCAGCTGGAGCCAGGAATAGTGGTGTGTGCTAATAGCACAAACCTCCTGTCCGCCCTTAAACAGGCACATATCCTGAATTTGGTGGTGCAGCTTTTCCTAAATAGGTACCCAGGGTTGGAAGATCTGACCAGAAGAATCTGTAACCGTTTCAGGCGGTCATACACAGCCAGTACTTGGTTGGCTGAAATTTAGCGGGAATTCCACCTGCCCGTAAAACTGCCTGATTTGTGACATGCCCATCAGGTGGAACTGGACTTTGGCAATGCTGCAGTGGCTGCACATGCAGCAGAGGGCCGTCAACAAGTACCTGTGTGAGTATGGCACAACGACAGGCTCAGGCCTCTCTTCTTTTTTTCCCCACACCAATGGCTGCTCATAAAGGATGAATGCACTGTACTGTCACAATTTGAGGAGGCCACAAGGATGGTGAGCCGTGACAATCCCTGTTGTGTTCCTGCTGGAGCAGACTCTGTGTGGCATTATGGACAGGGCACTTGAGACAGAGCAGTGGCAGCAGCGGGAGGAAGCGGAGGACTTCCTTTCCTCTCAAGATCCACTTTATGCAGACAGCGTTGTTCCTATGCCACAGGACACACAAGAAGAGAGGGAAGAGGAGGAGGAGGAGGAGAATTCTGGCAGTTTTGGAGGCATTGAAGCAGAGGAAGACATATGTCAATAAGATCCGTCAATGAGTACTTTTGCCAGTACGGCACGACGACAGGCTCAGGCCGCCTCGGCTTTTTTTCCACACGCCAATGGCTGATCATTAAGGATGCATGCACTGTGTTGTCACCATTTGAGGAGGCCACAAGGATGGTGAGCCATGACAGTGCATGCATCAGTGACACAATCCTTGTTGTGTTCCTGCTGGAGCAGACTCTGTGTGGCATAATGGACAGACCACTGGAGGCAGAGCAGCAAGAGGAAGAGGAGGACTTTGTTTCCTTGCAAGGCCCACTTTATCCAGACACCATCATTCCTATGTCATAGAACACACAAGAGGATAGAGGGGAGGAGGATGAGGAGGAGGATTCTGGCACTTTCATAGGCTTCGAAGAAGAGGAAGACATGCGTCATGGCTTTCCAACCCCAGGACCCTTGGGAGTAGTACGTGGCTGGGAGGAGGAAGCTCCAGATGATGGCATCCTGATTGACCCCGAGGAGTCTGCTTCTCAGGCCTCAGCAAATTTGAGGTGCATGGGCAACCTCATGCTTCAAAGCCTGTGAAATGACCCAAGAATACGTGGCATAAAGGAGAAGGATGATTACTGGTTGGCAACCCCCCTTGACCACCGTTACAAGGGGAAAGTCTCAGAACTCATCCCGTTCCCACAGAGAGTGCAGAAGATGAAATCTCTTGAGGACACCTTAAAGAGGAGTTATCTAATGCTATTCCCGATTCTGGTAGGTTGGTAGGTTACAGTGTCGTGGAAAATGGCTTCTGTTGGTCAAAAGAGGAGCGGTGTAGAAGGTGGCCGCCTAAGTGATGCATTTCACAATTGTTTTAGTCTTCACTGCCCAGGGCTATCAGCTTCCACATCCCATTGGCAGTGTCTGCATCACACGGTGGACGATTATCTAGGGGTGAAAAAGAATAGACCACTGGCCAGAACTTTTTTTGGTGTAGGTTTTATGGGCACAATTAACACCCAAAGAAAGACCAATTTTTCTGCACCTGTTTGACAGGTGCATATCTATTTAATTTTTGACAGAAAGGCCAGTTCTTGCTTTCATCAGGAGTACCTCTATAGGGTTATGGTGTGAAGACGCCAACGACACCCAAAGACCAATTTTTCTACACCTGTTTGACAGGTGCATATTATTGCAATTTATGACAGCAAGGCCAATTCTTGCTTTCATCAAAAGTACCCCAATAGACCAATTTTTCCGCACCTGTTACTGCTATCCAAAGTCTGTGGAAGAATTTATCCAAAAAATCTCTAATCTTGTTCCCAGTGCTCTACATTGTGGCCTCATCATACAGAATTGCTCCCCAAGCCATAACTTACAAAATAAATTAAAGAAAGCTTGCAGGGAAAATGTCATTTTTTTGGCTTTATAAATGCAATTATTGCTGCAGCAGCTTCTATATACAGTACAGATGTGCCACTTTACAGGTAGACTAAGGGGACCCCCCCAGGCACTATGTTGAAAGGAATTCTTCAGTTTCATGCTTTCACTTTAAGCATCAATAAATCATTAAAAATGACCCTTTTTACAAACTGTTTTTCATTGATACATGATACATGTCCCCCAGAGCAGTACCTGGACCCCCATGACCATTGTATGTCCAATTACTTGCATATAAGCCTTCAAAATGGGTGGTGTGTGATAATGGCACAAACCTCCTGTCTACCCTTAGACAGGGAAAGTTGACACATGTGCCATGCCTGGCACATGTCCTCAATTTGGTGGTGCAGCGTTTCCTAAATAGAAACCCAGGGTTGGAAGATCTGCTAAAGCAGGCCAGAAGAGTCTGTTACATAGTTACATAGTTACATAGTAGGTGAGGTTGAAAAAAGACACAAGTCCATCAAGTCCAACCTATGTGTGTGATTATGTGTCAGTATTTTATTACATATCCCTGTATGTTGCGGTCATTCAGGTGATTATCTAATAGTTTCTTGAAGCTATCAATGCTCCCCGCTGAGACCACCGCCTGTGGAAGGTAATTCCACATCCTTGCCACTCTTACAGTAAAGAACCCTCTACGTAGTTTAAGGTTAAACCTCTTTTCTTCTAATTGTAATGAGTGGCCACGAGCGGGAGAATTATCGTTTTATCTCTGGAGTTGATCCCCCTTTTAATGCATGCCAATATTCTGTTTTCTTTATTAGCAGCAGCTTGGTATTGCATGCCATTGCTGAGCCTATCATCTACTAGGACCCCCAGGTCCTTTTCCATCCTAGATTCCCCCAGAGGTTCTCCCCCCAGTGTATAGATTGCATTCATATTTTTGCCACCCAAATGCATTATTTTATATTTTTCTACATTGAACCTCATTTGCCATGTAGTCGCCCACCCCATTAATTTGTTCAGGTCTTTTTGCAAGGTTTCCACATCCTGCGGAGAAGTTATTGCCCTGCTTAGCTTAGTATCGTCTGCAAATACAGAGATTGAACTGTTTATCCCATCCTCCAGGTCGTTTATAAACAAATTAAATAGGATTGGTCCCAGCACAGAACCCTGGGGAACCCCACTACCCACCCCGGACCATTCTGAGTACTCCCCATTTATCACCACCCTCTGAACACGCCCTTGTAGCCAGTTTTCAATCCATGTACTCACCCTATGGTCCATGCCAACAGACCTTATTTTGTACAATAAAAGTTTATGGGGAACTGTGTCAAATGCTTTTGCAAAATCCAGATACACCACGTCTACGGGCCTTCCTTTATCTAGATGGCAACTCACCTCCTCATAGAAGGTTAATAGATTGGTTTGGCAAGAACGATTCTTCATGAATCCATGCTGATTACTGCTAATGATATCATTCTTATTACTAAAATCTTGTATATAGTCCCTTATCATCCCCTCCAAGAGTTTACATACTATTGATGTTAGGCTAACTGGTCTGTAATTCCCAGGGATGTTTTTTGGGCCCTTTTTAAATATTGGTGCTACATTGGCTTTTCTCCAATCAGCTGGTACCATTCCAGTCAATAGACTGTCTGTAAAAATTAGGAACAACGGTCTGGCAATCACCTGACTGAGTTCCCTAAGTACCCTCGGATGCAAGCCATCTGGTCCCGGTGATTTATTAATGTTAAGTTTCTCAAGTCTAATTTTAATTCCGTCCTCTGTTAACCATGTAGGTGCTTCCTGTGTTGTGTCATGAGGATAAACACTGCAGTTTTGGTTACTGAAGCCCCCCGATTCACTTGTGAATACTGAGGAGAAGAATAAATTCAATACCTTTGCCATCTCCCCATCCTTTGTAACCAGATGTCCTTCCTCATTCTTTATGGGGCCAATATGGTCTGTCCTCCCTTTTTTACTGTTTACATACTTAAAGAATTTCTTGGGATTTTTTTTGCTCTCCTCCGCTATGTGTCTTTCATGTTCTATCTTAGCCGTCCTAATTGCACCCTGACATTTCTTATTGCATTCTTTATAAAGTCTGAATGCTGAGGATGATCCCTCAACCTTGTATTTTTTGAAGGCCTTCTCCTTTGCTTTTATATGCATTTTTACAGTTAAGCCATCCAGGATTTTTGTTTGCTCTTTTAAATTTATTACCCAATGGGATACATTGGCTAATGCCCTTATTTAATATGCTCTTAAAGCAAACCCATCTCTCCTCCGTATTCTTTGTTCCTAATATTTTATCCCAATTTATGCCTTTTAGCAAGGTTTGTAGTTTAGGGAAGTTGGCTCTTTTGAAATTCAGTGTCTTTGTGTTCCCTTCATGTTTCCTATTTGTGTGATTTATACTGAAACTAATTGACCTGTGATCGCTGTTATCTAAATTGCCCCGTATTTCCACATCTGTGATCAGGTCTGTATTGTTGGTAATCAGTAGATCCAGTAATGTTTTATTTCTAGTTGGTGTGTCTACCATCTGACCCATAAAATTGTCCTGCAAGACATTAAGGAACTGGCGAGCCTTAAATGAATGCGCGGTTCCCTCCGCCCAGTCTATGTCTGGATAATTAAAATCCCCCATTATGATAACACTTCCCATCCTTGCTGCTAATCCAATTTGTGATAGGAGATCCGTCTCCACTTCCTCCCTCAGGTTAGGGGGCCTATAGCATACTCCCAGTATTATTTTCCCCTTAGCTTCATCCCTTTGGAGCTCTACCCATAAGGATTCCACCTCCTCACTAGCTCCCTCAGTGATGTCATCTCTCACATTCACTTGTACATTATTCTTGATATATAGGCATACCCCTCCCCCTTTTTTACCCTCTCTATCCTTGTGGTATAGGGTATACCCTTGAATGTTTGCCAGCCAATCATGAGAGCTGTTGAACCAGGTCTCTGAAATTCCCACAAAATCCAAATCCTCCTTGTACAACAGTATCTCTAGTTCACCCATCTTGTCCGCCATGCTCCTGGCATTGGTGAACATGCCACATAGTTTAGACTGGTCGCATATTGTCCTCGTATTGGGTGTTTCAAGATTGCAACTAGGACTTGCTACTATACTCACCTTGTGTTTTTGTGCTTTGGTTAACCTACCACTAATGCCCCCAATACTACCCTCTGGAATATCTTCTGCGCTGGCTATCACTGTCTCTGGACCCTCCCCCCCATCGCCTAGTTTAAAAACCCCTCTAACTTTTTGGCCATCTTCATTCCCAGCAGATCTGCACCCTCCTCATTTAGGTGCAGTCCGTCCCTTCTATAGTACCGGTTACCGACTGAGAAGTCGTCCCAGTCCTCCAGGAACCCAAACCCCTCCTTACTACACCAGCTCTTCAGCCACTTGTTTACTTCCCTAATCTCCCTCTGCCTTTCTGGTGTGGCTCGATGTACCGGTAGTATTCCTGAGAACACTACCTTGGAGGTCCTTTTCCTCAATTTAGCACCTAAGTCCCTAAAATCGTTCTTTAGGACACTCCATCTGCCTCTGACTTTGTCATTGGTGCCAACGTGCACCATGACAGCCGGGTCTTCCCCAGCCCCTCCCAGTAATCTGTCCACAAGATCCGTGATGTGCCGAACCCGAGCGCCCAGTAGACAACATACTGTTCAGCACTTCAGGTCTTGGTTAGAGATTGCCCTCTCTGTCCTTCTAAGAATTGAGTCCCTTACCACCAGAATCTGTCTTTCCTTTCCCTTTGCTGCCCCCCCACTCTCACTGTAGGAGTTCTTCCCCTGGTAGCTAGGAGAGTCCCTCATCTCCAGCAGTGCTGGTCCCTGACTGGTTTCACCAATGTCACTCAATGGAGCGTACTTATTGGGATGCTCCAGTCCTGGATCGGCCTCTCTGGCACTTCCCCCTCTACCCCTCCTGACTGTCACCTATCTACTCTTTGCTAGTGCCTGACCTCTTTGTCTCCACCCGCCTCTGTGCTGGCCCCTGCCGGCACCTGCCGTGTACGTTCCTGGCTCACCTTTAGTATGGAGGGACTTCTCAGTGCTGACAGTTGCTTCCCCAGATTCAGAACCTGGGCTTCCAGGGAAACATGTGCTTACATTTTGCACAGCAGTATTCGCCCTCGATCGGGTGATCAAGGAACGCATACATGCGGCAATATGTACAAAGAGTCGCCTCTCCACACCCGCCGGGCATCGTACTTATTAAATATAGTGAGGATTTGGGGATTTTACCCTGTCCAAATTACCTAACAGCTAGCTTCCTGGCACTAATACTCAAGACAATACACAGGTACACAACAAGACAATACACAGGTACTCACAGACCTACGTGCAATCGCAGAACAGTCGCAGACCTATGTGCACTCGCAATACTCAAGTATACAGTACACAATACACAACTACTAACGATCCACACACACTACTCAGACAACACTCAGATACTCACAATACACAGGTACTATGACCCCTGTTATAACCTCCTGTTTTAAACTCTGGTTTTTAACTCCCACTTATACCAGCTCCACTTACACCGAGTTCCACAGCCTCAGACTGAGTCCTACACTCACTTAAATAGGCACCTGTGAGCAATTAACCACCCCCCATAATTAATAGACTGATGGAACCACAGAAAAAAAAAAAAAAAAAAGCTATTTAAAAAGTGACAGCAAAAGGCAAATGAAAAACTAAAAGGAAAAGCCCCAAAAATGCAACCCAGCAAACAAACAGCAAACAAACAGCAAACAAACAGCAAGCAAACAAACAGCAAACAAACAAACAGCAAGCAAACAAACAGCAAACAAACAGCAAACAAACAGCAAACAAACAAACAGCAAACAAACAGCAAGCAAACAAACAGCAAACAAACAGCAAGACTTGTACACTCTAACTCTGGTTTTTAACTCCCACTTATACCAGCTCCACTTACACCGTTTTCCACAGCCTCAGACTGAGCATGCTCAGACTGAGTCCTACACCCAGTTAAATAGGCACCTGTGAGCAATTAACCACCCCCCTTAATTGATAGACTGATGGAACCAGAGAAAAAAAAAAAAAAAAAGCTATCTAAAAAGTGACAGCAAAAGGCAAATGAAAAACTAAAAGGAAAAGCCCCAAAAATGCAACCCAGCAAACAAACAGCAAACAAACAGCAAACAAACAGCAAGCAAACAAACAGCAAACAAACAAACAGCAAACAAGCAAACAAACAGCAAACAAACAGCAAGCAAACAAACAGCAAACAAACAGCAAGCAAACAAACAGCAAACAAACAACAAACAAACAGCAAGACTTGTACACTCTAACTCTGGTTTTCAACTCCCACTTATACCAGCTCCACTTACACCGAGTTCCACAGGAACAAAAAAAGTAATAAACAAAAAAAGAAAGAGGAGTCTGTAGCCATTTCAGGCGGTCATACAAAGCCAGTGCTTGGCTGGCTGAAATTCAGCGGGAATTCCACCTGCCCGTAAACCGATTTGTGACATGCCCATCAGGTGGAACTGGACTTTGACAATGCTGCAGTGGCTGCACATGCAGCAGAGGGCTGTCAACGAGTACATTTGTGAGTATGGCACAACGACAGGCTCAGGCCTGCTCTGCTTTTTTCCCCACACCAATGGCTGCTCATAAAGGATGCATGCACTGTACTGTCATGATTTGGGGAGGCTACAAGGATGGTGAGTCGTAACAATACCTGTTGTGTTCCTGCTGGAGTAGACTCTGTGTGGCATTATGGACAGATCACTTGAGGCAGACTAGTGGGAGGCAGATGAGGACTTCCTTTCCCCTCAAGGCCCAATTTATGCAGACATTATCGTTCCTTTGCCACAGAACACACAAGAAGAGAGGAAGGAGGAGGAGGAGAATTCTGGAAGTTTTGGAGGCATTAAAGCAGAGAAAGACATACCGTATTTATCGGCGTATAACACGCACTTTTTTCCCCTTAAAATCAGGGGAAAGTCGCAGGTGCGTGTTATACGCCGATCCCCGCCGATCCCGAGCTGTCACATTTTCAAAATCGCGGACCGCGATTTGAAAATGGCGCCGCCGGAGCCGAAGTACACAGAGCCGGTCCTCGGCTCTTTCCGGCAGCTCTCGTTTACTTTCGGCTCCAATCGTAGTCCCGAGCGGAGCTATCCGAACCTACTCGGATAGCTCCGCTCGGGACTACGAGTGGAGCCGAAAGTAAACGAGAGCCGCCGGAAAGAGCCGAGGACCGGCTCTGTGTACTTCGGCGCCGGCGGCGCCATTTTCAAATCGCGGACCCTGATTTTGAAGCCCTGGAAGCAGGGACAGGGGATCCCAGGCTGCACTGGGGCAAGGCTGCACTGGGGAAGGCTGCACTGACAAGGCTGCACTGGGGAAGGCTGCACTGACAAGGCTGCACTGGGGAAGGCTGCACTGACAAGGCTGCACTGGGGAAGGCTGCACTGACAAGGCTGCACTGACAAGACTGCACTGACAAGGCTGCACTGGGGAAGGCTGCACTGACAAGGCTGCACTGACAAGGCTGCACTGGGGAAGCTGCACTGACAAGGCTGCACTGACATGGCTGCACTGACAAGGCTGCAATGAAGGGCATTTAAATGTAAGTTTTTTTCCCTTCAACTTCCCTCCTAAAAGTTTTTTTTCCTTAAAATTCCCTCCTAAATTGGGGTGCGTGTTATACGCCGGTGCGTGTTATACGCCGATAAATACGGTATATCAAACAATAAACAATGATTTTCCATCCGCAGAACCCTTGGGAGTAGTACATGGCTGGGAGGAGGCAGTTCCAGAGACTATAATCCTCAGTTACCCCGAGGTGTCTGCTTCTCATGCCTCCGCAAATTTTCGGTCCATGGGCTCCCTCATGCTTCAAAGACTGCAAAAGGACCCAATAATATGTGCCGTAAAGAAGAAGGATCACTATTGGTTTGCAACCCTCTTTGACCACCGTTACAAGGGAAAGGTCTCAGAACTCACCCCATCCCAAAAGAGAGAGCAGAAGATGAAATCTCTTGAGGACACCTTAAAGAGGAGTTTATCTAATGCTTTTCCCAACTCTGGTAGGTTACAGTGTCAGTTACAGTGTTACAGAAAAGGTCACTGACCACTAGGCTGGTAAGTATTACGACTCTTTTTTTTTTTTTTGTAGGGTACCTTGTATTTCAATTTTTTCTGGTGGCAGAGTCATTTTAACCATATTTAAATTTAAAATATGTACACTATTTGACTTTTTGTGACTAGTTAATAGTTTGAGAGAATGAATTAGATAATATTTTCAATGATCTACAAGTTTCATATTGGAAAAAAGTAAGATGCACTAGTAAAATGCTTATCATGTTTGCAATGTTTGTTGGAATATTGCTGCAAATTCACTAACATACAGTATTTAAATAATACATTTATGAGGCGCATGCACGGCAGCTTGCAAGATGGCCACCACCATCTAACGCTCCGCTCCACTCCATCCCCCTTCGTTCCTCGGGAGCTGACAGAGCTCTCCATACCGCATCTAAACAGCACCCCTGGGTAGGGGAAGCCCCCAGGAAGCACGTGATGTCTGCGGGCACCGCCAGAAGGAGCCTATCGAGACAGATGACGGCCGCGAACGGCCCGGTCAGTTATGTCAAGATGGCCGCCGCGCCTCCGAACCTCAGCGTGGCTGCTTCAGCAGAGGATTCCATAGCGGACCAGGATCATGACCCCCTGCCTTCTCCAGGTACCATGGATTCACCGCTGCCTCAGGCCAATTCACCAGCCTCCACTGAATCCCTCCTCTTTGGACTGCACTCTGGCCTCCCATCCACCCCCATGATGGACCCATACACAGGCATGCTGCTATCAGTCACTGAAGCACAGGAGACCTCCCCCACCCCCACAGACTTTCCCTCCATGATGGAGGCATTTGCTCATTTACTTTCCAAGAGCCTTGCACAAAATGCAGCTCAGATCACGTCTTCCATTTATGCTGACATGCAGCAGTTTGGTGTCAGACTGGACGATATTGAGAAGAAAGCAGACCAAGCAGGGGCCAGGATCAACCAGAACATGGCGAGACTACAGGACATGCAAGACCAGCTCGAGACGGCCTTTGCAAAGATTGACGATCTCAAAAATAGATCGCATCGATATAATTTCAGGGTACGGGGGCTCCCGGAATCCGAGAAAGAGGTACACTCTGCTATTCTTATCCCCAGGATTACTGATTACTGTTTAGAGCTGGATAGGGCCCACAGAGCTCTGCAACCCCCGCAAAGATGGCCTCCCTAGGGACGTAATAGTTAAGCCCCATTTTTATGCCATGAAGGAGGAAGTGATGCGAAAAGCTAGAAATATGAAGGACATATCTGTTCACAAAATACAGATTTTTGCTGGCTTGTCCCCTTACACAGTTCAGAAGAGAAGAGCCCTGAAACCTTTACTTCTGCTCCTGCAAGAGAAAGAAATCCCCTACAGGTGGTCGTTCCCACTGAGGCTAAATTTTTCATACAAAACAGAAGCTGCAGCTTCTCCACCTTTTCAGAGGGGGAACACCTTCTCCTTCAGTTGGGCCTAATTCCACAAGACCCTTCATTGCCACATTCCAGCAGAGGGACTCCTTCCTCCACTAAAAGACCTCCTCCAGCAAGCCCCCTTCAACCCTCCTGGCTGAAACAAAGCTCCAAGAGGTTGAAAGAAAACTTTCCCACATGATCCACAACCTTCCCTGCATGGCTCGTGACCCCTCCATGGGTGTTTGGCTGATTAAATCCTGGCTTTCAGAAGTTTCCTCGGATCAGTACCTTTAACTCTCTCAGTCTGGTCTGGAATATTTTTTTTTTTCTTTCCCAAGTTGACTTTCAGTTAGTCTTGCTCACTTAATGAGGTTTAGTCAACAGGGCACAACTTTCTGGACTTGGGGGTTGGGGGGTTTAGTACAAACGGCTTCCTAACCTAGGATTAATGGGCCCAGGGGTTCCCTAGGGGGGCATAGCACTGGTAGGGTCTATCACCTCCCAGATAACGGTTTCCTACCATTATGGAGAGGGTCTTTGGGAGGCTTAGTTCTTGCCGTCCATTGGCTTAGGCTCCCCTTCCTTCGGGGGCCCCTGGGGCAATTAAAGTGGCTCGGGGCCCTCGGGGGGAAGGGGCCCCATGGGAGGGATCCCCCATTGGGATCGATTGGGCTGGGGGTTGCGGGAACTCACGGCAGCTAAAGGTAGGGGCCTGAGCAGACCTGGAATGCTGATTAATATCTGGTTTCTCACGATGCTTTCCAAAAGTTTGCCATAACATTATGATGTAATCTTTTCGCTCTGTCATCAGTTAATAATAGACTCGGTTGATGTCTTCAGTTAGTTAGTTTAGAGGAACTGGGGCTGTGGTGGACCCAGTGTGCCGACACTAGAACCCAGGTGTACCTTCGGTTCCCCTGGGCTCTACTTGTTCTCCCTGTTTAGGGGAGGCCCAGTCCAAGTGGACGCAAGGGTAGTTACGACAAGCCCTTGCGTCCCTTAGGATCGGGAGGGGTCGAGGACCCCAACTTATTTCTGTTCAATCTTCTGTTATGTACCATCATTTCATGTTGATTTTATTTCAATGCTCACCATTGTTTCTTCTTCCCTTCTTTCATCTCTTCTCTTTCTCCCCCCTCATCTATTCCCCTGTACTCTGTTACAGATTATATTGGTATATCGGGAGGTGTCTGGCTCCACATCCCAGGCCCAAACGAGCTCACTCTCATGGGACTCCGACTTACTCTTTGTTCCCCAGGTGCTGGTAAGTCTCAGAACACTTGGATAGTTTTCTCCCCTCTGGACTATGGCTAATAACAAGGATCAGCACCATCCTCTTAGAATTATTACACACAACACACAAGGCCTAAACTCCCCAATCAAACGTGGAAAGATATTCCAGTCATATAATTCTATGCACGCAGACGTTCTGCTTCTACAAGAGACCCATTTCCCAGTTATCCACTGTATAAACCCACATTTCTACATCAACACTACCCCCAATTCTTCTTGGCTTCGGCCGAAAATAAAACTAGGAGAGTGGCTATATGTTTTGCCAAACACCTAAATGTGTCTCAACCAGAGAAGATAGTCGACCCTCAGGGGCGCTTCGTGCTAGTTTCTGGCCATATAGAAGGTGAACTATACACTTTTGTTTCTTATTATGTGCCTAATAAAGGTCAAAGACGGTTCTTTGATTTAATGCTTCAAAAATTGCATTCACACCTTAAAGGAACAGTTTTCATGGGAGGCGACTCGAACACCGCCTTTGATTCCGCACTCGATAGATTAGCAAATGGGAAATGCAGACCAAAATGCAAACAGAGTGCCAAAATTGCAGCTCTCCTTCATGAAGAAGGTCTAGTCGACATATGGAGGGAAGCTAATCCTCACTCATTTTTCCGCCCCTCACAACTTGTTCGCCAGGATAGACCATATCTTCTCACGCTCCCGCACTATCCCGCTTATTCTAAATTCTAAATTCTCGGATCATTGATTCCCTTCTGTCAGATCACACAATGGTCTCAGTAGTATCTCGGAAAGTTAGTTCCTGTAAGGGCCCACCACGCTGGAGATTACAGGAGTCCCTCCTTAGTGACCCAATACATTGTTTGGGTATTGAGGAGGCCATCAAGGACTACTTCCGGATTAACCAGACTGCGGATGTCTCCCCCTTAATTGTATGGGCAGCCCACAAATCAGTAGTTAGGGGTTGCATCATTAGTTTGTCTACTCAGCTCAAAGCAGCACATAAAGCTGAAGTCCTCAAACTCACAGCAGATTACAGAGCTGCTGCAAAGGCGCATAAGAGCCTCCTCACCACAGAATCCTTAAAGACCCTTGACAAATCCCACACCCTCCTTAACTTAGCACTGACCACCGCAGCTGAAAAACATCTTTGATGAACGGGTGCAAAATTTTATTCTCAGTCGGATCGAATAAGATCCAGACTGGCGGCCAAACTTAGCCCTAAACAACGCATTTTGGTGTTCCCCAAAATTAAGACGTTATCTGGTGATTTGACCAAAAACCCAATAAAGATCATGGAGGCTTTCTCACACTTCTATTCCACGCTTTACAAACCCACCAACTCCCCCGCACCACATCAACGAGAGCGTTTTCTCGGTAACCTCCCTCTGCCTGCTTTATCCAAAGAGCACAGCGAACTTATGGAAGAGACGTTCTCGGTAGAGGAAGTGTTAGATACGATCCACTCCCTTAAAATGGGTTCCTCCCCAGGACCGGATGGTTTCTCCACCGGATACTATAAAAAGTTTGCCCCCAGCTTGGCACCTCATTTAACAAAATTTTTCAACTCCCTTAGGGATGGAGCCCCCCTGGGATCTGATCTTAACTCCGCATATATTTCGGTAATCCCGAAACCGGGAAAAGACTCAAGTGAACTTGGTAATTATAGGCCTATCTCGCTTATTAACAATGATATCAAAATCTTGACAAAGATTCTAGCAAATAGGTTAGCGAGCTTCATTTCGACATATATACACAAGGACCAAGTGGGCTTCATCCCTGGGAGGCAGGGACCGGACCAAATTCACAGAACAATAGATATTATCTCTCTGCTTAGGTCTGGATGGGATGGAGGCCCCCCACAGAAGGGATTCCTCCTGTCTATCGATTTACATAAAGCCTTTGACTCGGTTGATTGGGATTACTTATCCGACATACTACAAAGATGGGGTTTCGGCCCCCTCTTTCTGAACTCCTTTAAATCCCTCTATTCCACTCCATCGGCCCAAGTACGTCTCTTGGGTAGGTACACAGAACAGTTCCCAATAGGGAGAGGGACCAGGCAGGGATGTCCACTCTCACCTCTCCTGTTCGCGATTGCCATCGAGACCCTGGCTGTGGCAATCAGAACAAACCCAGATGTGAAGGGAGTGAGATGCGGAGATCAGGAGCATAAATGCGCACTTTATGCGGATGACCTCTTCCTTTATAACACCTCCCCTTTTACCTCCACCCCAATGATCTATAAAATCCTCCAGAAATTGAGCACAATTTCGGGCTTAAGGGTTAATATGTCCAAATCAATCGCCCTGAACGTAACGATTCCGCAAGATCTTCTTACTCCACTCTCTACTAACTTCGCCTTCCCTTGGGCTCCGAAAGAGATTCCCTATTTAGGTATCAAGATAACGCCAGATATACAAAACCTTTTTAATGCTAATTACCCTCCTTTGTTCCGAAAGTGCAGAGGGGATTTGGATAAGTGGGCTAGATGTGGTCTATCCTGGCTGGGCAGAATTCACGCTGTGAAAATGACTCTCCTTCCCTGCCTCCTGTATCTATTTCGCTCCCTCCCTATCCTGATTAAGAAAAAGATCCTCTTAAAATTTCAATCGGAGATTGTCCGCTTTGTCTGGGGACAAAGGGGGTACAGATGCCCATCTAGCATTCTTTATCGATTAAAAAGTCAGGGAGGGCTAGGTCTGCCAGATTTATGGGGATACTATCAGGCGGCCCAATTATCCCAGATCTCCATGGTCTTCTCGAAAGGCCAGAAACCGAGCTGGCTCTCAATGGAAAGACAATCCACCCCGCTGAATACCATCGACTATCTTCTCTGGTGTGACCCCAGGGTAAGACCAGCTATCCTGTCACCCACCCTTTCCTATTCTATAGCTTTGAGTACAGGTCTTTTCGCGAGACATACTCTAATCTCACCCATGAGACCGCTAGCACACCTTTTCCACAACCCGGATTTTCCCCCAGGAATGGTCATTAAGGCATTCAAATGGTGGACGGTTAAAGGCCTTTACAGGATAGGTCACTTTCTTTCCCCCAAAGGCACGATCACTCTGACTCACTGCAGGAATAACTTAGACATGCCCGACTCTGAGACGTTCAGATTCTTGCAAATTTCCCACTTTCTACACTCAATTCGGAATCGCTTTCAGGTAAACCCCCTTCTTGACTCCATATGAACATTGGTGTTCAAACACAGAAGTCCAGAGGGGGGGAATTTCCCTGATTTATACCGCACTGAAATCTCTCTCGAACAAACCTGCTTATGCACGGGCCTGGGAGGAGGACACAGACAGCTCCTGGACTCCCAAAGATTGGACTATCAGATTCGCTAGATCCTCTAAAGGTATACTAAGCATCTCCCTGATAGAAGCCATTATCAAAGTTATAACACGGTGGTATTATGTACCTGCTCGACTATCAGTCATGTTTCCAGGAACCTCCCCTCTCTGTTTTAGGAGCTGCGAGCCAGAGGGGACCATGATACATATATGGTGGTCTTGTCCGCGAATCAGATCATTTTGGCAAAAGGTATTCCGCACCATTAGCTCTATAACATAGCATGTAGTAATCCCCAGTCCCTCCATTGCTCTATTGAATGGGAGGATTGGGGATCTTCCTAAGTTTTCTCAGAAACTAGTATTCTTTATCCTCTTAAGAGCTAAAGTAATCATAGCTAAATCCTGGAAGAAACCTAGAGTTTCGTTTCTGGAATTTAAGAGGAAGGTCTCCTGGATTATGGCGCAGGAACAAATCGTGGCAAAACTGCATGACAAAAGTGGATCTTTCTATGCTATTTGGGAGCCGTGGGCTAGACTATGCGAAATTCCCTTATTTCCAGGTATACCACAAACATCTGGAACAGAATGATACTCACAGGTAATTTACCCCTCTCCTCCTATTCCCCTTTTCACTCCTCTTTCTCTTTCTTTACCTGAGACACTCTTGTCTCCTTTTTAGACCACAGAAGATCAGTCACAGGTAGACAATTTTGTTTACTGGATTGGAGAATCCGGAGGCAGACATAACACGACTGTGTGTTGATGTCAGATCTCGAGATAAGCCATCATCATAGTGCTAGACGCTCCCTTGAAGGGCGAGCGGCAGGAGGGGCGCTGGGGGGAGGGGTTAGGTAGGGAGGGAGGATATAGGAATGAAATTAAAGGGACTAGCTCCAAGACTGAACGGCACATCCACAGTGAGTTTCCATAGGGGTGGAGTGCCTCTAGTCCAGGATGAGGAGGTTGAATCCCCTCCTATAAGAACTAGTTGATTAACATCCCTCCTTACTATACACATGAGCTGACCTCTCATGTCTCTCCAGATTCTCTCTTCATAGGTAGTTATAAAGGCCCTGTTTGTCTGCTTCCTGGAAGGAATCTTTTCGTCATTCCTCTGTCTTTAAATGCATATAAAATGTTATGTACTTCATTCATTGTTTTGTATGAACCACAATTTCTGTTATTCTATACAAAATAAAAATTTTGAAAATGAAAATAATACATTTATAAACACCTACATTAGTTGAACTGTAGACATTACAAATAACCATAAATGTCAGACTACATTTTAAGATTTGTGTTAAATGATCTGCTATTATAAATGACTTGTTTTTATTAAACAGCGATAACCCTTATGAAACAAGAAGGGAAAAATATGAATGGAATAAAATTATTTTTAAATACTGTGTATGGTTATATTTAACAGTATATAAGCATCTGTCAACAGAAGCCTTTTATTTTTCATAACAAGAGATCTCTGTTTATAATGTGACACCAGCTGCTCAAGCAAAATGGATTCTATTAGAATTAATTCAATTTTACATAAGTTGCTCTATTTGCATTTTGTGTCCCTAGTTAAATGACTAGGTGCTACTTTATCTACAGATCCTGTTTTCAAGCCTCAGTGTGTGGACAATGCTTAATCAGTGTGTACATCAGGAAATAAACATAATCAGCAAGTAGTAATTAAGCCTGCAAAATTTCACAACATGCATACAGTGTATGCATTAACAAGGCCATTCATTAGAAATCCAAATTATGAATATTATATTTTTTGTACATTATATTCTTTGATGCTACAGATGTGTCTTTTTGGCGTTATGTCCAAACCACATGCAACAGAAACAGGTTATTTTCTAGCAATGCTAAGGCTATGTCCGTCTCTTTTTCAAGCATTTTAACTTGCTTGACATAGAAGCTTTTAAATTCATGAAGCAAGCATCTATGACATCATTTGAGACATTTGGAACTGTAGAGAGAAAACTGTTAGTTCTGAAAAAAATTAACATTTGTGACTACATTGTATAGGAAATGATGCAAATATATAGAAGGTGGACACAAAAGAGGCTGCTTGTTTAAAAGAGAAGTATGGGGTATTAAGACAAAACAAAACCCTTTTCTGACCTAGGTGGATGCAGCATTGATCCACCTCTACACTAAGAACTGAGCAATCAAACGCCGCTGATTTTTCAGTTCTCCTTTCCGCTCTAAGCGGAGAGCAGTGACTGTCAGTCACCAGCTCTCTGCTCTGCCTGTCCAGTGCTCACTGGAGTGCTGGGGAGGTAGCAGCTTGCTCAGTCTCCCAGCGGTGAAGCTGAGAGGCTGAGCCAGCTGATAGTCCAGGCATCTGGGTGGATCCCGACTGTAAAGTCAGGATCTTTCCCCAGCCTGGACCGGCTGACTGACATCAGCCAACAGTGGACTTTAGCACTCCTGTGATTCATAGGAGAAGTAGGGCCAAAAAAGCTTTGGCCCTACTTCTCTTTTCTTTTCAATGGCTTTTATTGAATTTTACAATAGACAAAAGTAGACAAATGTATACATACATAATATAACAAAACAATGCTTGTAGTTATAATCAACCTGACATCAAGTTATAGAATACGTGTCATTAGGTGCAACACTCCAGAAGGAAAATATATTATGCCCTTAAGACATCTGAGCATTTTGCCCACTCCAAATCTCTCTAGTGGTTGAGGGGGAATGTTTCAGATGTAATGTTAATGACTTGTTGCAAAGTTAAACAGTAGAAAGTGTAAAGAGGGAGTGTATCTAGTACCTTTACAGTGCTAACATTACTAGTATAACATAACAAACATATTCCAGATCTATATCTCTCTGTAGGGGGGAAAAGGGTGGGGGGGGGGACCAATTGACAGACTATTTAGACAAACCTTAGGTAAGAAGGGGAGATTCCCTCTATAGTGGTATCAGTTATGTAGTTTATAGACCGTGATCCATGCCATTTATTTGAAAGAGTGCAGGGATTGGTTGAGGCCTGATTTGTTTTTTTACATGTGCATTAGATATTTACTCTGTGTACAACTTCTGATAAGTTCGGGCCTGATTTCTGCTTCCATTTGCCTGCTATCGTCATTCGAGCTGCTATTAGTATGTGTGATACTATGGTTGAGTACTGTTTGGGGAAACGGTCCATGTAGATCCCGAAGGGTGCTAGGGAATGACATGGATTAGTAAGGATCCAGGTTATCTGTGAAATCAGTGTGAACACCGAGTTCCCAAAGCTTTTTAACCCTTTCATGACTAAGCCTATTTTTGAAATTTGGTGTTTACAAGTTAAAATCCATATTTTTTGCTAGAAAATTACTTAGAACCCCCAAACATTATATATATTTTTTTAGCAGAGAATCTAGAGAATAAAATGGAGATTGCTGCAATATTTTATATCACACGGTATTTGTGCAGCGGTGTTTTAAACGCAAATTTTTGGAAAAGGGACATTTCCATTCCATGAATTTTAAAAAATCCAAACAGTAAAGTTACCCCAATTTTTTTGTATAATGTGAAAGATGATGTTACGCTGAGTAAATAGATACCAAACATGTCACGCTTTATAATTGCACGCACTTGTGGAATGGCGACAAACTATGGTAGCTATGAATTTCCATAGGCGACGCTTTAAATTTTTTTTACGGTTACCAGGTTAGAGTTACAGAGGAGGTCTAGGGCTAGAATTATTGCTCTCGCTCTGATGATCGCTGCGATACGTCACATGTGTGATTTGAACACCGTTTACATATGCGGGCGCGACTTCCATATGCGTTTTCTTCGCTGCGCGAGCTCGCGGGGACGGGGGCGCTTTAAAAATTTTTTTTTTTTTTTATTTATTTTATTTATTTTTAGATTTATAAATTGTGTTTTAAAAAAAATGTTTTTTTTTTTACTTTTATTGCTGTCACAAGGAATGTAAACATCCCTTATGACAGTAATAAGTGGTGACAGGTACTCTTTATGGAGGGATCGGGGATCTAAAAGACCCCCGATCCCTCCTCTGCACTTCAAAGTATTCAGATCGCTGAAAACGGCGATTCTGAATACTGTATATTTTTTTAAATTCGGCGCCATTGGCAGCCGAATAAACGGGAAGTGACGTCATGACATCGCTTCCGCGTTTACATTGAGAAGGCTGGAACGAAGCCACCCACGGCTTCGTTTCAGCCCGCCCACAGCCGCCAGAGACAGCCGATTTTACACCGGGCCTCCCGATCGCACGGGAGGCCCGGTAAGAGTGCGGGAGGGGGCGGGAGGGGGGATGTCCCCTCCCGCTCCTCCAGTATAACAGCCGAGCGGCTTTTAGCCGCATCGGTTGGTATATACGGGTAGCCGATCGCCCGCTCTAAACAACGGTACCGGGATGATGCCTGCAGCTGCGGGCATCATCCCGGTATAACCCTGGAAAGCCGAGTACGCATATCTGCGTACGGTCGGCGGGAAGGGGTTAAACACTTGCAAGTCCAGAATGTGTGGTACATGTCACCAACCTGCCCACATTGGCGCCAGCATAGAGTCAGGGAACATCAGCTTAAGCTTGGATGGCATCATATACCACCTGTAGATAATCTTTATTGCATTTTCCCAGTGTGTTGGACAGTGGGAAAAGCGCAGGGTCATAGATTGTGTTTTGTTCCAGACTTTAAGTGGGTATTCTGTCTGAAGTTCCTTTTCCCACCTGGTGATCTGGGGAGGTTTAATCTCAGGATGGTAGTTGTTTAGGTATTTGTAGCACCACGTTAGAGGGTGACTTGTTGTTGTAGAACAGCCGAATGGCATTGTTAACCTTAACGTGTGAGGTAGGGTAGCTTCTATAGAAGTGTTTTATCTGTACCGCTCTATATAGAGTTTTAGTGTCTTTTGATGTTAATAACTTTTCTAAAGTTGGGTGTCCTATTTGGGACTTTTGTTCTATAGAAAATGTGGGTATTAAATATTCATATGCCTCTAGAGGTATGCTTATAGCCCCGAGGGAATCATTGTGGGGTAGATTCCGGAGTGTTGCGGTCCAAGCCCCCAGAGATGCCTGGATTGTTGTGGCTTGGGGTATATACATTTTTTGGTGTGTTGCTGTTGCAATTAACAAGAAGGGCAGATCTCTGTTCAATAGTAGGGATGGGCCGAATGGACCCCTGTTCAGTTCGCACCAGAACTTTCAAACACCGCAAAAGTTTCGCGACCCGAATGTCAAAAATCAAAATTGCCCATTTTGAAGGCTTATATGCAAGTAATTGGGCATACAGTGATTATACGGGTCCGGGTCCTGCCCTAGGGGACATGCATCAATAAAAAAAAAGTTTGTGAAAAATGTCATTTTTAAATGAGCAGTGATTTTTTGATTTTTAAAGTGAAAGCATAAAAATGAAAAATTCCTTCCAATATAGTGGCTGGGGGGGGGTCCCCTTAGTCTACCTGTAAAGTATCATTTCTGTACCATGTCCAGAATCTGCTGCAGCCATAATTGCATTTATAAAGCCAAAAAAAATGACATTTTACCCTGAAAGCTGCCTTTATTTTGCTCAGCAACAGCTGGGGAACAAGATTTGAGATTTTTTGGATACATTCTGGAGTCACTTTGACTTTTAATAGAAGTAACCGGAGCATAAAACTTGGTCTTTGGGTGTCGGCACCTTCCCATTGTAACCCTATAGAGGTTCTCTTGATGAAAGCAAGAATTGGCCTTGCTGTAAAAAATTGCATCATCATTACCACTGAAGATAACTTGGCAATACGCTGCGGCTGGGGGAACATGAATGCCAATTTGTCTACCAGTGTTCTCCCCTCTCTCTAGGCTTATGTTCCTGTCATCCTCAACCTCAGAACCAACATCTGAATCCAGTAATGGCTGGGCATCATCAAGGAGTAAGTGGCTGACGCTGTGGTCAAATAACACAGCTGACTCCTACAGCTGACTCACTAAAGAGGTAAGTAGGATAGTAATGAAAAAAAAACAGCATGTAGAAGATTCAAGGAAACAGGAGTTGTAGCTGACAAAGATGATTATAAAAATAGACAAAAGGAGGCCAAACGCATTATCAGTGCTGCCAAAGCACAAAAAGTGAAGGGAATTGCTAAATTTATTAAGGAAGGTGATACAAACTTTTTTAGGTACATTTGTGATAGAAGGAAAAAAAACAATGGGATCACTAAAATGAAATCTGGGCACAACACACATGTTGAGGGAGACCTGGATGTAGCAAACCATTCAAACAATTACTTCTGTTCATTTTTCTCAGAAATAAATTGCACTAACAATAATGTCCTGTACACATGGTCGGATTTTCCGACGGAAAATGTGTGATGGGCTCCGTCACACATTTTCCATCGGAATTTCCGACACACAAAGTTTGAGAGCTTGCTACAAAATTTTCTGACAACAAAATCTGTTGTCGGAAATTCCGATCGTGTGTACACAAATCCAACGCACAAAGTGCCACGCATGCTCAGAATAAATTAAGAGATGGAAGCTAATGGCTACTGCCCCGTTTATAGTCCCGACGTACGTGTATTACGTCACCGCGTTTAGAACGATCAGATTTTCTGACAACTTTGTGTGACCATGTGTATGCAAGACAAGTTTGAGCCAACATCCGTCTGAAAAAATCCATGGATTTTATTGTCGGAATGTCCGATCAATGTCCGACCCTGTGTACAGGGCATTACACGTTGGGTAATCCTATTGGTTCATTTTTAGGATTTGTGGAGACAGAGGTAGCAGAGGAACTGGCTCAGTTAAAGCTTAATAAAATTAATATTGTACCTATCCACAAGAAGGGCAGCAAGGTAGAAGCTGGCAATTACAGGCCAATGAGTTTAACATCAGTTATAGTCAAGTTAATGAAATCACTCCTGAAAAGAAGGATCATTTTCATCACATAAAAATACACAACTTGCTAGACCCAAAGCAGCATGGCTTTACTGAGGACAGATCATGTCAGACTAATCTGATTTAATTTTTTGACTATATTACCAATGTATTAGAAAAGGGTGGTGCTGTGGACATACTGTAGCATATCTTGATTTCAGCAAGGCATTTAATACAGTTCCACATAATGATCTAATACAAAAGTTGTACAAGCTAGAACGTAACCCCTGGGTGGTTCAGTGGATATGCAGTTGGCTAAAGGATAGATACCAGAGTGTGATTGGTCTTGTTCTATTTAATCTCTATGTAAGTGATATAACTAAAGTTTTGTTGGGCAAGGTATGTCTTTTAGCTGATGATACAAAGGTATGTAATACGGTTGATATCCCTGGGGGTGTCTTTATTATGGAATATGATTTGGCATTGCTTGAAGATTGGTCAAAGCAGTGGAAACTGCAGTTGAATGTTCCTAAATTTAAAAAAATTGCACCTTGGGAAAAATAATCCCTTGTGAGAGTACAATATTGGAGGTACAGTGTTGGTCAGCACTGCAGAGGAAAAATATTTGGGGGTGCTAATTTGAGATGATGCAAAATGAGCAAACAGTGTGACCAGGCAGTATGAAAAGCGAATAGAATTCTAGGATTCATCACTAGAGGAATCACCAGCAGGAAGAAAGAGGTTCTGATTACCATAGATAGATCTTTAGTGAGACGTCAATTAGAATACTTTGTCCAGTTCTGGAGACCTCACTTACAGAAAGATATTAATAAAACAGGACGAGTCCAGAGACGGGTAACAAACATTGTGAAAGGTCCAGGGGATAAAACATATCGAAAGCGACTACAGGAACCTAATATGTACAGTCAGGAGGAAAGAACTGAAAGTGGAAACATGATTGAAACCTTTAAATATATCAAGGTGGTGAATAAGGTTCAGGAGGGCAGTTTTTTCAATATGAAATCAATATGAAATCAAAATCAAGAACACATGGATATACCCTCAAACTAACTGGAGGAAAGTTCAAAACTAACTTTAGAAAGTATTATTTATAAGTATAATTACTGAAAGGGTAGTTGATGCTTGGAATAAATTTCCAGAAGAGGTAGTGAGACAGTCAACAGTAAATGACTGCAAACATGCTTGGGACAAACATAGATCTACAGTATACTCAGACAAAAAAAAGTTAACAAAAACAAAACAAAATAGAAAACAAAAAACAAAGAACAAAAACAAAACAAAAAATGTGCAGACTCGATGGACTACTTGGGCTTTTTCCTGCTGTCACTTTTCTATGTTTCTATGTTTCCAAGGGATTGTCAAACAAATGGCATGGCGAGCTGGGCATTGTCCTGGAGAACATATACCAAAGCAAATTAAAATGACAAAATTCCATTAAAGGATTAGTTCAGCTTTTCAGAAAAAATGTAAAGATGAACTAACACCAGACCCCCCCCGTCCTTCATGTACTTACGCATGGAGTTGCTGAGTTGTCAGCACTCCCATAATCAGTGCAGCAGTCTGACTTCTGTTTGTAAACAAAGAGGATATTTTCTTAATCTATATTAGACCCTGATCCTAGATCATGTTAATGGAAGACCAATGCAAAATGTCCAAATATACAGTGTGGAGACCATCTTAAATTCTATACCAGCCCTTTAGGGTCTGGTATAAATCTAAAGGAGAAACCCTACACAAGAAAACAAGAGTTGGAGGTTCTCCTAAAAATCCACACCATATCATATATCTGACCATGCAGCCTGGCTGACCAGGAAAGGTGGGGACTAGAATGCTCTTCCCCTCCTGAACATTACCAGGCCACATGCCATCAACATGGGAAGTACCTTACCAGGGAAAACCATCTGGCAAAGCACCTTGTCCCCATGTTGAAGATAACAAGGGCCGCTACCCCACAACCCTGGCCTCATGATTGTGTGGGTTTGTAGGCAGGGAGCTTACCAGAATATGGAAGCCCCCTTTAAGATATGGACCCAATACTGCCCCCATTTGATTAAGTAAGGGGTATGTAGGACCCCTACTCATTCACAAAAAGAAAAATGTAAACCATAAATAAAGACACACACTATTTGACACATTTTTAAAACATTTAAAAAACCCTGAAAAAGTCTCATGATGTGCATTCATTGTCAATCAGATTGTCAAGTGATGCAGATCCACACCATTCTCGATGAACAATGCCTGCCTACCCAGCAAAAAATAAAAGTCACTCACTCTAGAATGACATCTTCCGGTCCCCTCTGCTATTAGTAAACCAAGGGGAGGAGCCTCCTGGTTGATGTCACTGTCCAAATATAGCCATGTGACCATATTTTTTCATTGATGTCAGCACTGTCCATGTCCCTTTGTTTACATGGCTGGGGATTTTTAGCCAGTAAATGAATGGGGCTAGGTGACATCACATCACTGTCAAGGAGTCCCTTAAAAATTATTTATTTTGTCAATAAACTTTTTATTGTACAATCAAAAATGTAGCAGTTGTACAGTCATAACCTTTGTACGTATAGCTTGAACATAGTAAATTCACGATAGGTAGATATGTTACATCATTAGAGCTCTCTTTAATGACAATCATTCAAACCAAGACTATATTCTTGTCTTTTCCAAACTCAGTGTGAAAACCATATGTGATATTCATTTTTAATTAGAAAACTAGTATGATATGATCAGCCGATCATTATTCCAATGTCTAGAGTTGATGAGCGGTCTAGTTACGTGTACGTTCCACGTGAAGTCGAGGTAGGTAGGAAGAAGATGAGAGACCCAAATAAGGGTAATACAGGGGGAGAGAAAGAGGTGGTGAGAAAGAAGTAGTAAGAAAGATCGTAGTATGTCAAGGCCCCAAAAATCTGGATTTATTTCTCCGTCAGGGACTCATATGTTTTAGAGTACTTGAAAGTGTTCCAAGGTTGCCAAGTTTTATTAAAGTTTTCAGTCATTTCGTGGGCTGTCAACCTTAATCTCTTCCATTTTATAGAGGAGGTGAGCCTCTTCTAATCATTCCTTTTAACAGTTACGTTTTTATTTATCTCCAACGGAGAAAAGTTTCAGTACAAACATAAAAAGAAAGTACATTCACAAATATATATATATATATATATATATATATATATATATATATATATATATATATATATATACCCTGTTTCCCCGAAAATAAGACCTAGCGTGATTGTCGGTGATGGCTGCAATATAAGCCCTACCCCCCAAATAAACCCTACTCTGTTTCCCCCCAAAATAAGCCCTACCCTGAAAATAGGACCTACAAGGACTTTAACTAGGGCTTATTTGGGGGGTAGGGCTTATATTGCAGCCATCACCGACAATCACGCTAGGTCTTATTTTCAGGGAAACAGGGTATATATATATATATATATATATATATATATATATATATATATATATATACACACATACATAACAATATAAAAGGGAAAAAGGGACAATAAGAGAGGATTACATAAAAAAGGCAAAGAAGAACCATTTCCAGAAGGAAAGTGACAATCTAGGACAAATAATCTCCAGTATTACATCAAAAAGCAAGGCACTTCAGTTCACATCTTAGTTGCAAGTATTCATAGCACTGCAAAATTGTATTTTAGGGACAATACCCCCTCCTCAAAGAGAAGGCACATTTTAGTGATAATTTTAAGTGTATTCTAAATATTTCTTAACCAAACTAGTTGTGTATAAGTTCAGCATCAGTAGCCATTCATCTAGAAGCCCATGCACCCCAAATTTTTTCAAACTTTTTGGGACATTTCCGGCTCATATATGTAAGCTTATAAAGAGGGAGGGTCTTATCAATAAGTGTTTTCCACTGTCCCACTGTTGGGGGATCTGTCTGTTTCCATTTAAATAAATGTTTTTTCTTGCGTAGAATAGAGCGTAGAAAACGAATAGCCTCTTATGGGTGTTTGCAATAAGGGTATCACAGATCCCCAGGAGAAGGACTCAGGGATCCAGTGTAAGTGTCAGGTTCCCAATTAAATTGATGTACTGCACCACTTCCCTCCAGAACTGTTGAAGAAGGGGGCACGACCACACCACATGTAAGAAAGTGCCTATATCCGTATTGCATTTTGGGCACCTATCAGAGTGAGAGGGATAAATTTTTGCAAGCCGTTGGGGTGTATAGTATGCCTGGTGAAGGAATTTTAACTGGATGTACCTATCCCTGGCGGATATCATCAAAGGAATATATTGTTGGACTCCCTCTTCCCAGTCGTCATCCGTCAGGGAGGGCACCTCCAGCTTTCATTTGTTAAATAGCCTGGCCCCTTGGTTATCAGTTCCCAGGGACACCCGGAGATACAAAGAGGAAAGGATATGGTCTACATGTTTGGAAATAAGGAAGCGCTCCACCATATGTGATTGTAGTTGAATTTCTGAAGGGAATTGAGCCTGAATTGCGTGTCTCAGCTGCAAATAGCGGAAAAACATTTTGGTAGGGAGTTGAAAGGTATTACGCAATTCGTCAAATGTAAGGAGTTTACCCTCTGGCATAATATGCTGTAAGATTTTAATTTCATATTTAGCCCAGACTGCTGGGTCTGGGATCATTAACAGATGTGATAGTTTAGGGTTACCCCAGAGTGGTGTGTAGGGTGAATAAGTTTGTGGTGGGTTAAGCTTAGCTGTCAATTGTTCCCATATCTTGGCGGTTGTGCGCATGGGGATAGTCATATTATCTTGTGCTTTTAGACCCCTGAATACCAGGTTGCTCAATGCTGAATACGACCCCAATATGGCTGCTTCTAAATTAACCGCTGGGTTATGTCGTGACTGAACAAACCACCAACGTACCGTCACCAGCACCGCTGCCCAATAATATTTCCTGAAGCACGGCAATGCCAGCCCGCCCGCAGATAGGGGGAGTTGCAGACTGGTTTTAGCAACCCTGGGGGTCTGTCCCGCCCAAATGAAATTATTAATCACCCGATCTAATTGCTTAAAAAATGGTTCAGGGATAGGTACTGGAGTGTTTCTAAATACATACAGGAATTTGGGGAGGAATATCATTTTGAGGAGGTTTGTCCTACCCACCGGTGTCAGGGGAAGGGACTTCCATGTTAAGCAACGTCTTATTAGTTGCTGTAGAATGGGGTATACATTATCTGTCAGATAACAAGAGAGATCTTTTTGTATTTCAATGCCCAGATACCGAAATTTAGTGACTGTTTGCAGGGGTATATGGTGGGGAGGGAGTAGGGGCGGCTGGGAGATCGGGAAAAGCATGGATTTGTTCCAGTTTATGCGTATACCTGAGAAGGAGCCAAATAAGTCTATGATCCTCAAGGTCTCCTCGAGGGAGTGTGAAGCATCTGGGAGATAAAGAAGAGCGTCATCCGCGTAAAGGGAGATCCGTTCCTGTAGAGGGCCCACCTCCATCCCCCCTGCAGCCGCGGAGGACCTAATAAGGATAGCAAGAGGTTCAACAGCTAGGGCGAACAAACCCGGGGATAAAGGACATCCCTGTCTAGTACCTCTGTGTAATCTGAAGGGGGGCGAGAGGGACCCATTGGTTCTGACTCTGGCAGTGGGGTTGGCATACATCCGTTTTATCCAAGAGATAAACTTAGGCCCGATATTAAATTTTCCCAAGACATGCCAAAGATACTCCCATTCGACCGAGTCGAACGCCTTTTCGGCGTCTAGGGAGGCCACCACTCCGGGGGTACCCCTGGCAAGCGCGTGGGATATATTTGTATACAATCGTCGCAAATTGATGTCTGTTCCCTTACCTGGCATGAAACCCGTCTGGTCTCCATGAACCAGAGAAAGAATAACAGTATTAAGCCGATTCGCTAGAATTTTTGTGATGATCTTAGCGTCGACGTTTAATAGCGAAATAGGCCGGTATGACTCACATAGCTCGGGGTCCTTACGGGGTTTAGGTATTACAACAATCACCGCCTCTGACATTGATGGGGGAAGGCTTTGACCCTCCAGCATAGACAGAAGAAGTTCATGAAACTGAGGGGCCAAAGACTCACTATTAGTTTTATAAAACTCGGCCGGTAGACCGTCTGGGCCTGGGGACTTTGCAGATTGCAGTGAAGAGATTGCCGTCTGCACTTCTTTAAGGGTAATGGGTGCATCTAATTTAGTTTTATTTTCCTCCGAGAGGACTGGGAACTCTATTTGGCTTAGGAAGTGTTGCAAGGTATCTAGGGTGTAGTCAGTTTTTGATGTGTATAAGAGTTCATAAAACTGTGCGAATCTGGCATTGATCATAGCGGGATCCGCCAAAAGGTTCCCCATGTCATCTTTAATGTTGGCAATGTGTGCTATGGTGGAGCGCTCCTTGGCCAGCCATGCCAGCAGCCTCCCTGATCTCTCACCTTGTTTGAATATTCTCTGCGACTGTGAGAGCAGTAGCTTGCGGGTCGCAGTTGCTCGCAACAATGCAATCTCACGGTGGAGAGCTTGAAGTGTGGTATAAGTTCCCGCATCTTTGGTGGTCACATAGCTGGATTCCAAACTCTGAGCCCATCCCTCAGCCTCCTCCAATGCAAGCCTATTGAGCTTCCTAACTTTATTTATAACCATGCGGTATTGACCTCGTGTATATGCCTTAAAGGCATCCCACACCATTGCAGGGGAGGCCGTTGCTTTATTTTGTAACCAATATGTATTCATCTCTCCCTCTACCTCAGGGGCGACATGCTCATCCGTTATCCAAAAACCAGAGACTCGCCATAAGCCGGAGCCCGTTGGCGAGTCCGTGTTTAGTTGTAATAGGAGGGGGGCGTGGTCAGAAATGCCACGTGGCAGAATCTTAACCTCCTGGACACGGGAGAGAATGGGTCCACCAGCATAGAACAAATCAATTCTTGAAAAGGAGGCATACGTGGCAGAATGACAAGTATATTGCCTATCCCTGGGGTGACGCCATCTCCACACATCACTAAGGCCATATCCCTCCGCCCATCTCTATAGTGGGGAGTCAGAGGCCCCATCATCACCAAGCCTATCCATACTGGGGTCCGGTGGCATATTAAAGTCTCCAGCCAGAAGAATGGCTGCAGCTGGGTATTGAGCCAGTATAGGGGTCAGTTTGTGCAAAATCGTCATAGAGGCTGGGGGTGGAATATATAAGCCCACTATTACCATCTCAATCCTGTCGCACATAGCATGCATGACAACATACTTCCCCTCGGGATCTAGGTGGAGGTCAAGCAGTGTAAAGGGCAGTGATTTGTGGACCAGGACACTGACTCCCCTGGAATAGGTAGAGTATGTAGAATGATAATATGAACCCACCCAGGGCTTTTTTAGAGCCAATGTCCTGCTCTCCGTTAAGTGAGTCTCCTGCAAAATGCAGATATGGGGGTTGTATTTTTTTATGTAAGTAAAAACTAAGGAGCGTTTTATCTTAGAATTTAGGCCCCGTACATTCCAGGACATAACATTAAGGAGATTCATTCTGGTGCCCTGGTACATGTGCCACAGGATTGGTACAGCATACGCTCCATACAGAGCTTGCATGATATCAAAATACGCTTAGTGAGATACACATTCGTGATAATACAGTGAACTGAATAACCCTCCCTCTCTAGTATTAGCAGATTAACACTGCATGTCCTGCTTTGAGTAGAGCACTGATTGTACAATCTGGAGCAAATAAATGCCATATATATGAAAAGTAAAAGAAAAATAACATAATGTAAAACTAATCTGGGGTGAGAACCCCAGCACCAACCTTTCCCAACCTCCCCCCTCCCCGCACCCCCCCCCAAACTTCGGGATGCTTGTTCCCCAAAACTAATTGCGACAACTGCCCATGGGGCCCGTGAACAGTGAGCCATCAGAGCGACTTAGTCTGTGTACATAAAGAGCCATCAATAAGACCCAAATTTCCCGGATAAACGATCCCAGCATATCAAAATGTCTCCCGGAAGATCCGGGGGTACTATTCTTAAACTTGAACACGTTGCAAACTGGGGATTCCGGTCCCCTCACTATATGTTTAGGCACGGTCACAAACAACTCTTCATCTCTTTTTGCGTATATGTTCTCTAACTAGTAGGCATATATACTCACAGTACCGGATCTTAAGAAGAATATAAGAGTGACTTATTCTCAACTGGTTGGACAAGCCGAGGAGAAAGGTTCGGGCTTGTACTGAAGTCGGCAAATGAAGGTGATCTTTGTTGCAGTAAAACTTAGGTTATAAGGGGATTTAGTAAGAGCTATCGGATCAACCTCGTGGTAATGTTTCAAGCCACCTGGATGCTTCTTCTGGAGATGTAAAAAACCGCACTGACTCTCCATCCTGTACTCTTAGGCGGGCGGGAAATAACATACTGTATTTGATCTTGCGATTGCGGAGATCCAATTTGATCTGATCGAACGATCTTCTTGACTTTTGTGTGTCGATGGAGAAATCTGGAAAGATCATGAGTCTCGTTCCCTCATGGCGAAGCACCTCGATCTTTCTCGCCTCCCGCAAAACCAGATCTCGATCCCGAAAATTCAGGAGTTTCAGAATAAATGTGCGTGGAGGAGCTCCCGGGGGCCCCCGGGTAGCAGGCATTCTATGTGCCCTCTCCACCACAAAGACATCAGAGAGCTTGGCATCTGGAAGAAGGGTGCACAGCAAGCGCTCAGTAAATGTCGTAGGATCTTTACCTTCTGCGCCCTCTGGTAATCCCACTATCCGGAGGTTGTTCCTTCGATTTCTGTTCTCTGCGTCCTCCGCACGAGCTTCCAGGACTTTCATTTTGGTCTGCAGCGTGTGGAGTGAGACTCCCTGGTCCTGTAGTATGTCTTCTGCCTCCCCCACTCTTCTTTCAGCTTCAGTGAGCCTGGAGCAGAAACAATCCATGTCTCTACGAATGAGGCTGATATCCAGCTGCATGCACTCTATTTTCCCTGTCAGGGTAGTTTGGCAGGTGGTAATAGCCTGCATGAGGGCTTCAAAGTTAGTTTGTTCCCTTAGAGCTGCTTCTCCCTCCTCTGCCTGAGACGCCATGTTGGCCGCTGTGGCGGGAGACAGGCGCGCTATGGAGGCCTGCTTCTTCGGAGTATTGCGGGGCTTGCGAGATGCCTGGGAGTATCTCCCTCCGGGCATACTGGTCCCGAGAAGCTCCGGTACCGTTTGTGTCCAATTTCAGGTCGGAAAGTGCAGGGATTCGGATTATATGCCGGTCAGTGCTCAGAGCTCCCTCAGAACACGTCCAGTCTGGCTGCCATCCTGGACACGCCCCCTCTAATCATTCCTTAATCGTGGGGGTGTGGTATTTCACCAGCATCTGGGTATCACTGCCTTCCTGTCTGTGAGTAGAAATCTGGTAAGTGATCGCTTGTACTTTCTCATTGAACAGTTGGTGATGTGTAACAGGCAGCATGCTACGTTTAATTGAATCTTTGTTTCTGTTATGAGCTGTCGCTGACCTGTCTCCAGAATGGCTGTATCAGGGAGCATTGCCACCATATATGTTGTAAGGTGCCTTTCTCCAGGTTGCAGCGCCAGCAAAGGTCAGGGACAATGGGGAACCATTTATGAATTTTGATCGGTGTGTTGTACCAGTTTGTTAAAAGCTTAAACGAGGTTTCTTGTAATCGTTTGCTAATAGCACATTTGTGGGTGAACACACGGGCCTGTAGCCATTGGTCCTTAGCGAAGGACGTATTTAAGGCTGTTTCCCAAAACACTTTATGTTTATTAGGTTCCTGAGGAATAGAGGTTTGCAACTAGGTGTAGGCTAAGGAAATTTTTTTTCGGATGTGTGTTCCATGAAGCAAGCACTTTCAAGTGGCATTAGGGGTCTTGTGAAATATTTGTGTCTCTGAGGGAAAATGACATAACTATGGATTTGACGATATTCCCAATGACTTAAAGATAACAAACCTTCCTCCGCTTGCATTTCTGAGATTGATTTGAGCGGTATGTTTCTGTCGGTATACAACTGGATCGATTTGTTCAGTCCCAGTTTAAAGTCTGGGTTAGCTGTCAGCGGTGTTAGTGGACCTGGGGATGTAGTTAAGTCGGAGATTTGGATCACTTTTTGCAAGTTTTTAAGTGTCGCCCCTATTAGGGGGTGTTGTTTTAACTGTTTGGGGCATGTGTCCCATGGTATCCAAGGTGAGTATGTCACATGTATTGGGCCCATAGTATTTCCTATGTTACCCAATCCTTATTCTCTGTGTGGCAGGTCCAATCTATAATCCTAGTGATGGGAAGGAAGGCAGATAGTAGTTTCTAAAGTTAGGGAAACCCATTCCTTCATTTTGTTTATCTCTCGTAAGTAATTGAAGGCTCACTCTTGTTTTTTGGATGCCCAGAGAAATTTCCTGAGTATGGTGTGTAGTGATCGAAAAAACTTTTCTGGTAGAAGGATTGGAATGGTCTGAAAAAAGTACAGGATTCTGGGTTGGATTGACATTACGATAATGGCTTCTCTGCCAAACCACGAGAAATGTTTTAATGTCCATCTCTCTAGGTCCCTATTTATGGTTTGTAGGAGGGGTTGGAAGTTTCTTGTGTATAATGAATCCAGTTTCAGTGTCAACCAGATCCCTAAATATTTTAAGGCCGTGGTTTCCCATTTGAACTTGCAATTGTTTTGTGTGATTTTTTTTGTGTGTTCTTGTAGTGTCAAATTTAGTGCCTCAGATTTTTTGTAGTTAATTTTGAAGTTTGAAATATAACTATATTGGGTAAATATATTGCATAGGTTAGGCATGGTAATGCGTGGTTGAGTTATAAAAATAAGACATCCTCAGCGTATGCTGCGCACTTATAAGTTCTATCCCCTACTTGGAAGCCGTGTATGGATGGTGAGGCATTTAAAGTGCGGATTAAGGGCTCCAGTGAGAGAATAAACAGCAGGGGTGAGAGGGGGCAACCCTGTCATGTTCCATTTTGTATTATTACCGTGTCTGATAGTGTCCCATTGTATTTAATTTTTGCTGTTGAGTTGTGATAAAGGGTCTTAATCCAGGTTAGCATATGGGGTTTCAGTCCAATGTGGGTGCACGTGGCAAGTAGAAAGTCCCATGACACACGGTCAAAGGCTTTCTCTGCATCTGTAGAGAGTAACATACCTTCAAAGTCATCCGTTAGTGATCTAAGGATAAGATTTAGGGCCTTTATCACATTATCTTTAGCTTCCCTACCTGCTATGAAACCCACCTGTTCTGGGCCTATCAATTGGTGTAGTAATGGTCTTAATCGGTTTGCCAGGATTTTTGCATACAGTTTCAGATCGATATTAAGTAAGGATAAGTCTGTATAATAAGTCTTAGCTGGCAAAGTCTAGGGGGTCCTTGCCGGGTTTAGGCAATGCTGAAACGTCTGCTCTCAGGAAGTCTATTGGGATCTCTTGTGGGTCTTTTAAGTAGTTGAAGGTCTTCAGCATGTGCCGTATTAGGACTGTGGAAAAGCCCTAAAATAATGAGCTGTAAGGCCGGCCGGGCCGGGGTTTTCTCTGTTTTAAGGGATTTAAGGGCCACTATGAGTTCTGGTTCCATGATTGGATCTTCCAGTGATTGGAAGTCTGCATCATTTAATGTGGGAAGGCCACTATCGGTGAGAAATTTGTGGATTATTTACATCCGTGATCCAGGAAGGTCTTTAGGTTTGTGTGTATTCGGAAGATTGTATAAGTCGGTGTAGTAGTCGTGGAATCTTTGTGCGATCATTTTAGTGTCCTGTATTGCTTGATTATTTTTATTCTCAATGGCAGCTATGTTTGTTGATAACAATGTTTTTTTAAGTGCTCTCGCAAGGAATTTTCCTGTTTTGTCCCCGTGTTCATAGAAGAACCCCTTTTTGGTAAAGACGATCTTCCGTGCCTTAAGATTCAGGATGGATTGTAATTTCTTTTGCAACTTGAGTAGACCCATGGCCACTTCTATCGCTAAAGATTGTTTGTGTTTCGCCTCTAGGTCACCTATGGCCTGTGTTAAGTCAGTAAGTTCTTTTTCTGCATCTCTCTTTCTTGCTGCACCCATCCTGATGAATTCCCCCCCATATCACGCATTTATAGGTTGCCCATATTGTTAATGGAGGCAGCTCATCTGTGTCATTTTTGGTGAAGTACCTCTTTATATCCTCCGTTTTTTTGCCTACATCTGATGTGTCTGTGAGTAGGGACGGATTCAATCTCCAGTTGATAGTTCCATGCCATTTACTAGGTTTTTGTAATGTTAGTGAAAGTGGGCATGGTCTGAAAAAGGTTTTGGCAGCTTGCAAGAGAGGTAAATCCCTTTGGGAGAAGAAGATGCAGTCAATGCTTGTAAACTTGTTGTGCAAGAATGAAAAATATGTAAAGTCTCTGCCTGAGGGGTTGGTCAGGCGCCATGTATCTACTAATGTGAGGTTAGTAGTGTTTTATTCTTGTGTAATTTGTTGTATGGTAGGCTGGATTTGCCATCTGATGTGTCTTGTAGAGGGTTTAACTCTGAATTGAAGTCCCCTCCCAACACAATGCAACCTGAGTCAAAGCTCTTCAGCTCGTCAACTATATGTTGGCAAAAGGTGACTTGTGCGGAATTGGGAAAATATACATTTGCAGTGTAATTGGAGTCCCCGCCCAATGTCCTTTGAGAAATAGATATCTCCCCTCTGTGCCTGTAGGTGAGAAATGTTAAAATCTGCATTTTTATGGAGTAGGATGGAGACTCCTTTCAACTTGGATGTGGGATTTGTGGCATTGTAAACGTGTGGGTAGTGCTTGTCGTGCAGTTTTTGGTACTTTATCTGTTTGGAACTGTGTCTCCTGGAGATATACCATGGCTGGTTTTGTTTTGTGCAGTTCCCTGAGTATCTAGATTTGTTTCTCTGGTTTGTTTAAGCCCCTGACATTATGAGGAATCACAAAAGGGTGTTTATCAATCAAAATATAAGACATGGTTAATACAGCAAGAGATCAACTTTACTAAAGTGTGTAGTTTCAATTAATTCCTTGACAATTAGAAAGAAAGAACAGAGATGAAAGGATAGAGGAAGAACTAGAGAATTATTCCAGTGACTCTCTAGAGAAGTGTCACACAAATTGAGGTTATAGAAAATATGTCTCCTGGTATCAACTTTAAGGAGAAAAAAAAATGGATTTGTGTTTGGTTACACACCGAATCCACTGTTGGGAGCAGTGGGAGGTTATCACCACAGGGATGGCTATAACGTAGATAACAAAACCCGTTGTAACAAAAAAGAATGAGCAAAGGCTCCCGCAAATTTGGGTAAAGCATTTGTAATTGAAATTGTTCATGCACCACTTCCAGCCATTTAGGTGGTAACATGAGTTTAACAGGAAGATTACATTACTACCTAGCAATAATGGAGCATTACGAGTCCAGATATATCAGATATCTGATAGGTCTGTAATATTGTATAAACCAAATAAACTTGATATCCGTTAATATCACCATGTTAGGTGTGCTGGGGATATAGTCGTCTCAAAGGCATATCAACTGATCTCACAGCAGATATCACTGGGTGTGATTCAGTGGTGCCACATCTCGAACCAGATTAGTGGATGCCATGACTCGACCCAGGCAGAACAAACCAAATAATTATATGCCCCCGGTCGAAGCATGGGGCATACCAGCATATAAGAAAGAGATACAGTCATGTTGATGTGCTCATGTGCATACATGTTTAGAAAAAAGCTTTGTTACAAAATGAGGGTGTTCCCAGGCTTATAGGAGGCCCTCTCTCCCTATATGTAAATCAAGATACATTTCATATACAGAGGTACCAAATGTCCGGAGTCTGACCAGCTTGTGAGATTAGAGTTCCCTCCGTGTTGCGGGTATTCAGTGCCTTGTCTGCTGTGGAACAAAGTCATCATCATGCCATTCCAGTTTTTGCCACTAGATGATCTTCAGAATAGGGAATCACTATGTGGGAAAAAAGAGTTATCACATGGATATGGCAAATCTGTGAAGGGCATGGTCTCTCAAGGGGAAGGGAATGACCATTTAGTCTATGAGGGGGTTATAGAGGGTGGGAGATGTTGAAGTCCGCTGTTAAGCCTATTAAAGTCAATGGCTGTGTGTCCTTCTCAGCATGGAACATCTCTCAGAATGACAAGGGGCAGTATAGACCAGCTTAAAGGCAATAGATAGTTCGTCTTTGCGACCTTAGGGAAATATAGATGAATAAGTAACCATAGGCAGTCTTGTTACCAGCATCTACTGTAGAAAGTAATTTAGTAACAGAGGTACCGGAAGACCAAGGCCTTGTCCGCACGAGAGGTTGGTGTCTTCTCTACGGTGGAGGATTACAAGTTCTGGTCTCCTGTGGATGGAATTCCTCAGCCTGTTATTCCAGCTTTTGTCACAAGATGGTGTCCAAGTGTATATTAGTCACTGTGAAGACAAAACTGTAGCACATAGAGATAAAGTTCTGTGGTAATTCTGGTGTCATGTAAAATGCAGGGATAAGCATTGACATCCTGGAAATAGCAAGGAAAAGGTGGGGAGAGGGGTAAAAGTCAATTATTGGATCTTTAGAGCTAAAAAATATGAGGTAGAGACACCATGAGTCACCCTTCAGGGTGAGAGCAGGGCTGTATAGGCTGACATGAGGTTGCCAATTGCCTGTCCTATGATCTGTAAAAGACGGGGCACAAGGGGGCACAAGTTGAAAGGAGCAGTGTTCAGAAGTCAGGTGGTATCTTGAGATTGAAATCCTTTGGTGGAGTAGGGTGATTTGCCAAAGCTGGGGCCTGGATATTTTTTTGAGCTTTGATTTCTTGGTGGAGGGAGGTTTGGAGGGTGATGCCAGCGGAATGTGAGGAGGGGATGCTCCCTGCAACGGAATACAAAATTCCCTGTACCATCCTGGAAGGTCAATCAGGAATGTGGCGTTTAAGGCAAAAGGGAAGTGCCAGCGATATGGAATTCCTTTTTCTCTCAGGGCAACAAGCATGGGACACATAGCTCGTCTATTCTGCAGAGTAATGTTGGAGAGATCTTGGAACAGGGAAATGTTCATTAAAGGGGATCTGTTCATTCCGCCTGGCTTTGTTCAGGATCTCCTCTTTCAGTGGGAAGCTATGTAGGCAACATATAATATCTCTGGGTGGGGGGGTGGCGTGTCTGTGGGGCAAGGGTTTAAGGCCCTATGAGCCCTCACAAAATCAATGTCAGTGTCCTTAGGACGTTCAAGTATCTCATTAAATACTGCCTGGAGAGCCTGTTTATTTTGATTATAGGCTCTATCTTCTCTGGGATCCCTCTCACCCTTATATTCTGCCTCTGACCCCTATTGTCCAGATCCTCCAGGTGTCTGGTAATGAGGATTAGGTGGGTGGCATGGGAAGAAACTGTGCTTGTCATTCTTTTAACAGCACTGTCCTGTTTGACTTCTGCCCTCTCTGTGTGGGATAGGCGGTCGGATAAGGCTAGAAGGTCCTCTTTAAGATCAGTAATGGCTGATGAAAAAGTATTCTTTATATCAGCAGCGATTTTGGTCATCTCTGACAGCTGCAGTAGGTGATCTGTGCACTCCGGATCCCTTACCGCATCCTCGGAGGCTGACAGGGAGTCCTTACTATGTACTGCCTCGTGTCCCAGTAGCAACATCTTGGCTGTAGAGCGGCCCTGTGTCCTGTGGTGTTGGAATTCAAATAACTCTGGGATACTGCGAGATCTGGGGGTAAAATGTGAGCAGTGTTGTTGTTGGGGGCCAGACTGTGCTTTGTCTCGACCTACCCATTGCCTTTTTTGAGGCTGGAAGGGGTTGTTTGTGCCATGGGTATGCAGAGCTCAGTTAGGCAGTGTCCATTCCTGCCGAGCTCCAAGCCACACCCCCCCTTAAAAATTATTAATAGTAGGGATGAGCCGAACACCCCCTGGTTCAGTTTGCAGCAGAACAAGCGAACAGGCAAAAAATTTGTTCCAACACGCGAACACCGTTAAAGTCTATGGGACCTGAATGTGAAAAATCAAAAGTGCTCATTTTAAAGGCTTATATGCACATGTGTCATGTGACTCATTAGTGTTATGCCACGTACACACGATCGGATTTTCCAACAACAAAACTGTGGATTTTTTTCCGAAGGCTCAAACTTGTCTTGCATACACACGGTCACACAAATGTTGGCCCGTCCTATGTGTTGTACACAGTGACATACAACACATAGGACGGGACTATAAAAAGAAAGTTCAATAGCCAGTTCTCCACCCTTTGGGCTCCTTCTGCTAATCTCATGTTTATCTCGTGTTAGTAGAAGTTTGGTGAGAGACGATTTGCGCTTTTCAGCCTCGTGCTTTTCAGTTTGTTTCTGCTTTTCAGTTTGTGCTTGTGGGTTCGTATCTGTTCTTCAGTGCGTGTTGTCAGTTCGTTCCTCTCTTTCAGTGTGTTCTATTTATAGTTCGCTTCTGTTTTTCAGTGCGTTCTTGTCCGCTCGTTTCTGATTTTCAGATCATTCTTCTCAGGTCCTTTCTGATTTTCAGTGAGTTCTGTTAGTTTGTCCTGACCAGCTGACCATTTTCTAGCCATGTTGGTGCCATTGTTGGGCTTTGTGTTGGAGTTCTTGCTTTGACCCAAGTCCAGTCCATAAACAGGATGAGGAAGAGTTCATGGACCAAGAATTGGTTGCTCCAGCGTGACCAATTCTGTCACATGCCTTTACTGTAGGAGATCCAGCAGAATAATCCTGATGATTTCAGGAATTATCTCTGGATGACGGCCCCCGTTTTTCACCGTTTGTTGGCTTTGCTGTCCCCTTATATTACCAAGCAGGACACCTGCATGTAGCAAGCCATCACTCCTGAGCAGAGGCTCGTCGCCACCTTGCGGTACTTGGCGACGGGGAAAAGTCTCCAGGATATCAAGTTCACACCTGGGATCTCCCCCCAGGCTCTGGGAATCATTATTCCAGAGACCTGTTCTGCCATCATACAGGTCCTGCAGAAGTACTGTATTAAGGTATTCTATGTATTCTATGTATTTAATGTTTGCTAATGTAATGTATTGATTTCATCATTCCATAATTACCATGATTGTAATATGCTGTGAATGTCCTCTTTGTCCTCATGCATGCTGTAAGCTTTTAATGCTCCTTTTTTGTCCATCATGTATATTTGCCTTCACTAACCTCCCCAGTATGCTATCCTGGGTCCATACACACCTAGCCTAGTCACTTAACAATGTATTTTGTCAGCTCCATTGTAGTGCTTACCCTAAACAGCCCCTAAAATGTGTCCAAATGTTATTGTTGTCCTTAAATTCATGCAGAGTGCAAGAGGCTTTTTTGGGGGGGCTAACACTCATTTGGAACCCTCCCTCCCCTCCAACTGCTAAGTCAACCGATACCAATATTCTATCTGCTGACTTTGCCAAACCCACACACACTATACCTACCTCTTTGTGTTCATATTTATGGATGAATTCACCAAAGAATGTAGTGCAAGGGCCTGCCTGAATACTTTCAAATGGTACTGTTTAAAGTTTTGTTCTCCTATTATCTTGATAGGTAATTGCAGAATGTAAAAATGTGCTTCAATTTGTACAGTGTGTATTCATATTTTTGGATTATGACACTTCTTACCTGTCCAGTGGGCTGCCAATAGTGTAAGTAAGGAGGGGCTGGCCAAAGCAACACACATTATGTATGCATTCAGCTCTCAATGAAGTGGAGAGGGTTACCTGTCCAAAACATCTCCCCCCCTAAAATTTTTACAATGGGCCATCAGAGGGGGTGATGAATCTGATAAGTGGACCTTATACTTTTGACTTTAAATACTCATTTCAATAAATGTTGTACTTATGTTGGCCAAGAATGTTTGTGTCTATTTTGCTTGCAATGTTATGTGCAAAAGTACAAATTTTTTTTTTGGTTTGGTTTGACTCCACAGTTTCCTTCAAACCCACAGGAATGGCAGACTGTGGCTTCCCAGTTTGCCCATCAGTGGGACTTTCCCAACTGCAGTGGGGCAATAGATGGGAAACACGTACACATCGTCCCACCCCCCAACTCGGGGGTCATACTATTATAATTATAAGGGGTATAGTAGTATAGTGTTGTTGGTGGTGGTGTCGGCGACGTATGAATTCCTCTATGTGGACGTGGGGAAGAATGGGCGGATGTCAGATGGTAGAGTCATCGCCCAGATGGGTTTCTACAGCTGGCTCCAGAATGGCAGCTTGGGCTTGCCACCTCCAGAAGACAACGTGGTGGGACTCCCATAAGCCTTCGTAGCGGATGAAGCACCCTCACCCCACACCAGAGGGTTTTTAATTACCGGCTGGCCAGAGCCAGAAGAGTGGTTGAAAATGCCTTTGGCAAAATGGCCAGCCGGTTCCACCTATTCCTCACTGTAATCAATATGGTTGAATATAAACTAAATAATATTGTTCTTTCCTGCTGCATTTTACACAACTTTTTACGCAAAAATGCAGCCAACTATGTGGCCTCAGTTACGACTGAGGCTGACTTACCGAATCAAACTCTGATGGCACTTGAAGCTGGCCGTCCTGGCTTGCCCCCCCCAAAACGCCTGCGAAGTATGGCAAAGCAATCTGGAGTACTTTGCACGTAGGCGGCCATTGATATGCCAGATAATGTATAACATCTTTTAAATACATTTGTTGTTAAAAACTGAACTCATATTTCATTTGATTTACTGCTTGTTTCTTTTAGCTGTCTATGTTTTCTAATGGCCTTTTTTTTTTGGCCATTTTTTTCAATAGTGCAAATGTAATTTATTTGATACATGAGGTGACAATCTCTTCTTCAGTTAACTATTATGTTGTGCTGTGGGTCTGCTACACACACACATTGTTTTTGTTGGTAATGTATGTAATGCATTAATGATAAAAATAACCATCCTTTTCAACTCCATGAATTAATTGCTTGCAGTCTCTAAAATGGCCTGATTGGGGCAAATTTTAGAGCACTGTGGGGGTTATTTACTAAAGGCAAATTCACTTTGCACTCCAAGTGCACTGAAAGTGCACTTGGAGTGCAAAGTGGATTTGCCTTTAGTAAATAACCCCCATTGCCACTGTAACTACAGCAACTTACTCCAAAAACTGGTATTGAGCATTGAAAGAAGAAGCCACACATTCAGTATAAAACATTTTACTCCAAGCACATTCACATGTGCGTTATAAAGGGTTTTTTAACAAACCAACATCTTTGGTGTATACCATGTATGTGTGACAGTATATAGCATTTTTTGTGGCTAAACAGGCATGTTTAAAACCATAAAACATCCACAACTCAGGAACTTACAAAGTTCAACTTTGATAAAGCGAAGGCCATATGAGACATTAGTATGTCAAAACTGTGTTGATTGTGCCTTCATCAGATGGGGTAGTAGATATGAGGAAGGGGTTGCACCCACAAAACACGTACATTGATATTCCATGATGGCTGATAGCACATTTTGACATACTGTGTGCATCTTCAAAATTTGGCTTTCAAATTACTTTAAAATTTATATAAAATATTAAAAAATAACGACAACATTGAATATTTTTTTTTGGTTAGATTTTGGCTAAAACATCAATGATGTTGGTGAGTCTTTTTTCAACATCACTGATGCTTTCCTTGACTTTCTCTAATTCACGATTGCACACCATTATTTCGCTGATCAGGATCTGTGTACTTGCACTGTTGAAGTGAGTTTCTTCTTACACAGCATCCAAATCACCTAAAAAAAATAAATACACACCATTTATTATAAATATGCAGGCATACATCTATTAGCTGAAGCTGTGGTCTCAGACACTGATCTGTTGTGAAGACTATTTTGCCAATTTCCTGAACCTCGGAAACCACATCTTCAGGGTGTGTGGGGATTTCCCCTTCTTCAGGAGCGGGTTCGTGGTGTCCACAGATGTCCCGATTATTTTCTCCCCTATGTGAACACAAAAAAGGTATACTTAGCACACAGATATTTGAGGCAAGAAATATGAATATGAAACATTGCTTCGAAGTGCTGTCCAATTGTCTGTTTTGGCAGAGTTCCAAACTGAAGACATGATTTTTTCCCTTTCCAAAGCTGGAATACTTACCTGTTTTGTTAAAGTTTCACACATGGAGAGACCCCTAGTATCCACTGGAGTACCTGCATGGGACACCATAAAAAGGGTGTTCTGGTGTCCCACACTAGTGCTCCTGCATCCAGATGTGTAAACAGCTGCTGAGTGTTCTCTCCTTACACTGAAGTTTGCATTTCATTCTAGTTACAGACACATCTAGATAACAATGTACAAAACTTCTTTTCATACAAATAGGCATGAACAAATGTAGTTAACCTGCATCTGTCAAAGATATTTTATTAGTGGTCGAACGAACGATGTTTAATACGGACCAGCACTAAAGTACTAATAATAATAGGAACACACGACAAATACTTACTTTTCAGAAGCAGTTTCCTGATCCTTCTGTACTGATCGTGCTCCCTCAATTTCAGGTCTTACCAGCATCTCAATTGCTCCTTGGAACGTCGTACCCCAAAATTCCTGTGCAGACTTCTCACAATTTTAGTCATGATCTTGGCCTTTCTCACATCCCATCATAGTCGGCCCTCTTCAAGATGTCCACCATCTCCACCATTCCACCATCTCTACAAATCTCTACATATTTGAGGCCTTATATCTTTTCTCGTCCTCCTTGTTGTTGCTCTCTGCATGCACCTGCTGTCTCTCCACCATGTGCTCTCCCACTGCTCCGAAAGAGAAGGGACAGGGAATAAGAAGGTCAGGGCGGAGTTTCATGCATGTGCAGAGTATATAAAGCATAACAGGCGCGCGTCGTATGTATGATCTGTGAGCGGAGAACGGAGTATCGTAATAGCCGATCGTGCAAACGAAGGTACAATTTTAACTTGGGTGGTTAGTGGTTAGTGGCCTATACTGCTTAGAGATTGAGGCCTATATTGGGACACGATTAGGAGAGTTTAGCCTGACATTAGGGTTTGTCTTGTGTTGTGTCCTGCAGAGAAAATGGATAAATTCACTGACCCGGACTTCCTGCCAAACTTCATAGACAGGTACAGGGAGCTGCCATGTCTCTGGCAAGTCAAAAACAGTGACTACTCCAACAAGCTAAAGAGGAAAGCAGCACTGGAGAAACTGTTGGAATTGGGGAAGCCTGTGTATCCCACGGCAGACATCAACTATTTGAAGGCCAAAATTGGTGGACTGAGGAGCACATATAATAGGGAGCACAAAAAAATCCAGGATTCCATGAGATCAGGAGCAGCAGCAGATAACATACAGTATCTCACAAAAGTGAGTACACCCCTCACATTTTTGTAAATATTTTATTACATCTTTTCATGTGACAACACTGAAGAAATTACACTTTGCTACAATGTAAAGTAGTGAGTATGCAGCTTGTATAACAACCATTAATTTCTAAACCGCTGGTAACAAAAGTGAATACATCCCTAAGTGGAAATGTCCAAATTGGGCCCAAAGTGTCAATATTTTGTGTGGCCACCATTATTTTCCAGCACTGCTTTAAACCTCTTGGACATGGAGTTCACCAGAGCTTCACAAGTTGCCACTGGAGTCCTCTTGCACTCCTCCATGATGACATCACAGAGCTGGTGGATGTTAGAGACCTTGCATTCATCCACCTTCTGTTTGAGGATGCCCCACAGATGCTCAATAGGGTTTATGTCTGGAGACATGCTTGGCCAGTCCATCACCTTTACCCTCAGCTTCTTTAGCAGGGCAGTGGTCGTCTTGGAGGTATGTTTGGGGTTGTTATCATGTTGGAATACTGCCCTGTGGCCCAGTCTCCGAAGGGAGGAGATCATGCTTTGCTTCGGTATGTCACAGTACATGTTGGCATTCATGGTTCCCTCAATGAATTGTAGCTCCCCAGTGCCAGCAGCACTCATGTAGCCCCTGCACCATGCTTGACTGTAGGCAAGACAAACTTGTCTTTGTACTCCTCACCTGGTTGCTGCCACACATGCTTGACACCATCTGAACCAAATAAGTATATCTTGGTCTCATAAGACCATGAGACATGGTTCCAGTAATCCATGTCCTTAGTCTGCTTGTCTTCAGCAAACTGTTTGCAGGCTTTCTCGTGCATCATCTTTAGAAGAGGCTTCCTTCTGGGATGACAGCAACGCAGACCAATTTGATGCAGTGTGCGGCATATGGTCTAAGCACTGACAGGCTGACCCCCACCCCTTCAACCTCTGCACCAATGCTGGCAGCACTCATACATCTATTTCCCAAAGACAATCTCTAGATATGACGCTGAGCACGCAAGATCAACTTCTTTTGTCAACCATGGTGAGGCCTGTTCTGAGTGGAACCTGTCCTGTTAAACCACTGTATGGTCTTGGCCACTGTGCTGCAGCTCAGTTTCAGGGTCTTGGCAATCTTCTTATAGCCTAGGCCATCTTTATGTAGAGCAACAATTCTTTTTTTTGCAGATCCTCAGAGAGTTCTTTGCCATGAGGTGCCATGTTGGACTTCCAGTTACCAGTATGAGAGAGTGAGAGCGATAACACCAAATTTAACACACCTGCTCCCCATTCACACCTGAGACCTTGTAACACTAACGAGTCACATGACACTAGGGAGGGAAAATGGCTAATTGGGCCCAATTTGGACATTTTCACTTAGGGGTGTACTCACTTTTGTTGCGAGTGCTTTAGACATTAATGGCTGTGTGTTGAGTTATTTTGAGGAGACAGCAAATTTAGCTGCACACTCACTACTTTACATTGTAGCAAAGTGTATTTTTTTCAGTGTTGTCACATGGAAAGATAGAATACAATATTTACAAAAATGTGAGGGGTGTACTCACTTCTGTGAGATAGTATATATACAGTCAGGTCCATAAATATTGGGACATCGACACAATTCTAATCTTTTTGGCTCTATACACCACCACAATGGATTTGAAATGAAATGAACAAGATGTGCTTTAAATGCAGACTTTCAGCTTTAATTTGAGGGTATTTACACCCAAATCAGGTGAACGGTGTAGGAATTACAACAGTTTGTATATGTGCCTCCCACTTTTTAAGGGACCAAAAGTAATGGGACAGATTAACAATCATCCATCAAACTTTCACTTTTTAATATTTGGATGCAAATTCTTTGCAGTCAATTACAGCCTGAAGTCTGGAACGCATAGACATCACCAGATGCTGGGTTTCATCCCTGGTGATGCTCTGCCAGGCCTCTACTGCAACTGTCTTCAGTTCCTGCTTGCTCTTGGGGCATTTTCCCTTCAGTTTCGTCTTCAGTAAGTGAAATGCATGCTCAATCAGATTCAGGTCAGGTGATTGACTTGGCCATTGCATAACATTCCAGTTCTTTCCCTTAAAAAACTCTTTGGTTGCTTTCGCGGTATGCTTCGGGTCGTTGTCCATCTGCACTGTGAAGCGCTGTCCAATGAGTTCTGAAGCATTTTGCTAAATATGAGCAGCTAATATTGCCTGAAACACTTCAGAATTCATCCTGCTGCTTTTGTCAGCAGTCACATCATCAATAAATACAAGAAAACCAGTTCCATTGGCAGCCATACATGCCCACCCCATGACACTACCACCACCATGCTTTACTGATGAGGTGGTATGCTTTAGATCATGAGCAGTTCCTTTCCTTCTCCATACTCTTCTCTTCCCATCACTCCGGTACAAGTTGATCTTGGTCTCATCTGTCCATAGGATGTTGTTCCAGAACTGTGAAGGCTTTTTTAGATGTTGTTTGGCAAACTCTATTCTGGCCTTCCTGTTTTTGAGGCTCACCAATGGTTTACATCTTGTGGTGAACCCTCTGAACTCACTCTGGTGAAGTCTTCTCTTGATTGTTGACTTTGACACACATACACCTACCTCCTGGAGAGTGTTCTTGATCTGGCCAACTGTTGTGAAGGGTGTTTTCTTCACCAGAGAAAGAATTCTTCAGTCATCCACCACTGTTGTTTTCCATGGTCTTCCGGGTCTTTTGGTGTTGCTGAGCTCACCAGTGTATTCTTTCTTTTTAAGGATGTTCCAAACAGTTGATATGGCCACACCTAGTGTTTTTGCTATATCTCTGATGAGTTTGTTTTGTTTTTTTCAGCCTAATGATGGCATGCTTCACTGATAGTGACAGCTCTTTGGATCTCATATTGAGAGTTGACAGCAACCGATTCCAAATGCAAATATCTCATATGAAATGAACTCTGGACCTTTTATCTGCTTCTTGTAAATGGGATAATGAGTAAATAACACACACCTGGCCATGGAACAGCTGAGCAGCCAATTGTCCCATTACTTTTGGTCCCTTAAAAAGTGGGAGGCACATATACAGTCTGATTTGGATGTAAATACCCTGAAATTAAAACTGAAAGTCTGCAGTTAAAGCACATCTTGTTCGTTTCATTTCAAATCCATTGTGGTGGCGTATAGAGCCAAAACGATTAGAATTGTGTTGATGTCCCAATATTTATGGACCTGACTGTATATACTAGACTGACTATATATATATATATATCTATCAAATACACTGCCACTAACTGTCCACGCCAACAACACTAAACATGGCCACTCTGCAAGCAACTTTATATAGTGTGGGGCGTGGACTTAGTCCCCCTGGCACCCTACCTTTGGCCAATTATGTTTCAATGTTTTTATTCAAAAGACAATTCAATGAACAAAGATACAAAATGGGCCAATAGCCCTACAGCGACCAGCATGGTAGTTTAAACAACTTACGAGTTAAGAAGGGTTGTACACAATATATTTACAAATATAATTCATATCCTATTGTACAGAGCAATCAGTAAACTTACATGTTGCTGATGCTGAGCAACTAAGCTCCTTAACCACTTGTCGCCCACCATATAGCAAAATGACGACAGCAAAGTGGTTTCAATATCCTGATTGGACGTCATATGACGTCGCCAGGATATCAAGCCGCTGCGCGCCCCCGGGGGTGCGCATCGCCGTGATCGCTGTTGCGGTGTGTCAGTCTGACACACCGCAGCACCGATCTAGGTAAAGAGTCTCTGACAGAGACGCTTTACTGCGTGATTAGCCACATCCAATCACGGCTGATCACAGTGTTAACAGATAGAGAACCTGAACCCTATAATGAGAACCTGGGAGAGAACAAACAGTATTGAGGATAGTTTTGTGTCAGGTATCAAATAGGTTTAGAGTGGGCATATCTCATGTAGAGAAAATCTAATAATAATGATAATGTACTGAAAAGAAAAAATCTTTACTTTATTTTAGCATATAAACTTACATAAGATCACTTCACCAACTCCACCTATAGATCTATTGATGTGCCTATATTAAACGAGGAGGGTAGATGGCTGAACAGATGCGGGGATGTTAACTCATTGTAGCCCCTAGGTGAGAACCATAACTGATATCATTGACCATGATAATTTTATCTCTGTCCAAAAAATACATGTAACATACAAAAAGTTAATAATAAAAGTAAAAACTTATTACTGATCTCAGCTACATGGCATCTTGCAGTAAAATCAATTAACAGGGTTCAAGCCCAAGAAGATAGTGTCTTCTTATCACCTAGACAATGCATAAGTGGCTAATGTTAGGTACTTAAAAATGTGCCCCTATTCATAAAAAGAGGGAGGGAAATGGGCAAATAGAAAAAGATAATTTTATATCTGCATAGGTTAACAATAGAGGCCACTACTATCCTCCAAAACAGAACGCTCAGCACAAACAGAGCCGATCTAATTCAAGGGGAGTGATACCGCTAGTGCAACTGGACATCAACAGAACACTTCTGCTAATACTCTCCAGCTAAAGGGAAAGACAGATGTACAATAAGTCAAATATGAGAAGTCTCAGACAAAAAAGCTCTAACCGTCATAAACTATAATGATAGTAGCTCACAGAAACAGGCTTACCATTAATATACAGGCACAGAAGGAAGGCACAGCTAACCAAGCCATGCCGCCAATACTGACTAAATAGACACTTTGGTACCAAAAAATCGGCATACCAGCTGATTGCAAACATCTACATCAGCTGGAGCTGTTGTTAAAACCAAAAACAGGAAGTAGGATTGGTGCCATTCAAAGGCACCTTCATACATAAGCTGTCCCATCCAGCTACGTTTAAACCAGAAACAGGAAGTAGAATTTACGCCAGTCATAGAAACACCGTCATACACTGGCCGTCCCTCCCAGCAGAAACGAAACCAAAACTAAATGCATGAATCAGTGGTATAATCACTATCCCATACAATAGGCTCAAAAACAACACTGTATATTTAAAGAACAGCCCATAATCACTCATCACTAACAAAGCTTACCCAAATGCTAAAACCCTGTTAGACTTGAGCATGTCCTCACCATATTACCAGAAATGAGTGGCAGAGATCCCCCCAATGCCTCCACCTCAGTTCCACCACCATGGTCCCATACCCTGATCCCATCCCAGCAAAAAGGGGCTAGGAAGGAAGCCCCATCTGAGTAAAAAGTTAATCAAGGCATCAATTGTAGTTGAGACACTAACCATACCTCAATACCATTTACTTCCTCCAACCCTAATTCATATACCTTGAGAAGAATTTATTACATAATATATACATTCCAATTACGGTCTCTATACACATATCATCTAAGGTTTAGCACACCAACAAACGGACCTAGGGAGGCACCTATAATAGAGAGGAATACAGGAGTAAGGAATCACACTATGCCTTCCATTATTCATATTCTCATTACAGAAACGGTCTAAAACTCAGGGAGTCATTTAGGCCTGGTGCATGTGTCGCATTTAACTTAAAAATCCATTTAACTTCACGCTGAAGCAATTTTTGGTCAATATTTCCACCCCGTGGGTCTTCCCTGATCTTTTCAAGAACAGTGAAGCAAACCATTGAGGTGTCATTTTTGTGCTTCAATGCTACATGCCGGCCAAGTGGCATATATATAGTAGATTTTTCCTAATGTAGTATATGTGGTCATACATTCTCCTCCAGAAATTTCTGAAGGTCTTGCCAATATAAAATGAACCACATTTGCAAAATACTATATATATAACCCCCTTAGTTTGGCAGCCTGCATAACATTTCATGTGGTGGATTTCTCCATTTGGCAGAGTATATGAAGAACCCTCAAGTACCCAATCACACTATGCACATTTATTACATCTATGCATCCCCTGTCTCTCTTCAAGGGTACCCATATTCGTCTCAAAGTGGCTATGAACTAGCTTGTCCTTAAGGGACCGACATTTCTTGTAATTTGTGGAGATCTCCCAACATACTTACTAAGGATGCGGTCACCCGTCAACAGATGCCAGTGTTTACAGATAGCTTGTCGGATACATTCATGGTTACTCAAGTATGTTGTTATCACCCGTACAGTGTCTATTTGTTTTCCCCCTAGTCTTTCTCCACCAAACAGTAGATCCCTTCTGTCTTTGTCAAAGGCCTTTTAAAAAGCCTTTTTTAGGATTGTCTTACTATATCCTCTCAGTGCAGCCCCATCAGTGCCCATCAGTGAAGGAGAAAACGTACTTATTTACAAAGTTTTGTAAAAGAAACAAAAAAAACATTTTTTTTCAACATTTTCAGTCTTTTTTTTATTTGTTCAGCAGAAAATAAAAATCCCAGAGGTGATCAAATACCACCAAAAGAAAGCTCTATTTGTGGGAACAAAATGATAAAAAATGTAATTTGGGTACAGTGTTGTATGACCGCGCAATTGTCATTCAAAGTGCGTCAGCACTGGAAGCTGAAAATTGGTCTGGGCAGAAAGGTGTATAAGTGCCCTGTATTGAAGTGGTTAAAGGGGGGAGGGACCAATACTGATCATACTGTGGTCAGAGCTCCCCACTCCCCTACCCCATGATTAGCTATGTGTTGCTCAACCTTGTAGTGACTTAGAACTAGGCCCAGAACATATAGGGACTTAACAGAACAATAAGAAATAGGGCAAAAGTGGGATGTCATGCCCTGTGCATGAGTAACTACTATGGGAACACTGAGTGAAGATAGGGATACATATATATAGATTTCCAGTCACCAGGTAACTTGTTTATGGAAAGGAATGAATCGTAACTGGTTCTAGGACGAGACTAAAACCTGGCTTTGGCTAGGCCCGTTTAGGAAAAGGCCAAAGCCCATTAACCGAAAGTAGGGGATGAAAGAAGGAAAGAATAAAGGAGGTGAAAGGGGTACAGAGAAAAGTGGGTGTCGACTGGGGGAGAGTGTGCGTAAGCTAGATTATCTCGAGGTCATGGCTACAGGGTGACTCCTACAAAAACTGCCCAGGGGTCCCAAGTCTGTTTGAATTTTTCGGTGCAGTCCATGAGTATACTTGCCATCTTCTCTTGGTTCATAATCCAAGCAATATTTCTTTTCGCTAGTTGAGACAGACGTTTTTCCCAAGCTTTGGCTAGTGTAAGTTTGGCTCCCAGTATGATAAAGAAAATTAGGCGTTGTGTACTCTTGGAGGCCTCCCGCATTGGAAAGTTGAGAAGAGCAATTAGGGGGTATGTTTGGATGGGGATTGTGGTGATCTAGCGAATCCATGAGAAAATTTTGTACCAGACATTTCGTAGTCTGGGGCAACCCCACCACACATGGTACATATCACCTCTGAGGTCACATTCCCGAAAACAGAGGTGGGATGATAATGGGAATATTTTGGCCAGCTTCGATAGGACTTGGTGCCATCTAGATATCACTTTTATACTTGCTTCTATGAGGCTGGAGTTGAGGATGCCCTGATATGATTGAGAAAAATTCCTGTGCCAAGTTTCTAATTTCCAGTGATGGGATAGGTTCTCCTCCCAGGCCAGCATGTAGGGTGACTTGGAGCGTGCGGATGACAGCAAATCACCAAGATTCCCCCCTCTGCTCATTTGCCTGACCACACCACTGTTCATATGCAGTTATTTGAGGTCTGTTGGGTAGTGTTTTGCAGGAAGTTTGAGATCTGAGAAAATCTAAAGAATTTGGATGGTGGTATATCTAGATTACTAATGTAGAATGCTTTGGAAAGTGGGCCCAAGGGCCTAAGAAAGTTTCCTATTCTATATAGCCCTTTGTCTAGCCACCACTTGAAGGCTTTTATGTTTAGGCCTGGGGGAATGCTGGGTTTTGGAAAAAGTGATGTAGTGGTTCTGTGGGGGAAGTCAGTTGGTTGTTACTCTTTAGGCCATCCCAAAGGGCAAATGAGTGTGAAAGTGTCTGGGATAGAATTGGGGTCTCAATTTCCTGGGGCTCCAAATGAGACAATCCAAAGTGTGTAATGGGACCGCCTGACTCTCGATATGTATCCAGTTGTTGTTCCCACCGTGAGTGGAACATCGATATCTGAGACAGTTGAGCTGCTTGGAAGTACCATAACAGATTTGGTAGGCCTAATCTCCCCTCTTCTCTTGTCCTGTAAAGGACTGCTTTTGAGAGTCTGTGTCCCCCTTTGCCCCAGATATATTGAATGAGGCTTGAAACTGTTTTAGGTGGGCCTTGTCTATAGGGATTGGGAGAGCGCTAAAGTAATATAAGATGCAAGGGAGTAGGGTCATTTTAATTGTATTAATTCTACCCAACCAGGATAGGGAGATCCCGGACCACTGGGACAGGTCGTCTTCCAGTTTTTTGAATAGTTCGGGGTAGTTTGCTTGGTGGAGAAGTTCAACCCTGGGGGTTAGCTTGATCCCCAAATAAGTAATAGCTGAGTCATTCCATGTGAACCAAAAGCTCTCCCTAAGTCTGGTGAGCAGAGAACCTAGGATATTAATGTTAAGTGCTTGGGATTTATTGTAAATGACCATGAGACCCGAGGCCACCCTGAATTTGTCTAGGAGTCGACATATAGCTTTGCGCAGTGGCAGTATCATAGCCAATGAGGTTCAACTGAGGCGTGATTATTGCTAATTGCTTCTCGGCCTTTTGGCGAAGATCAAGTGTAGTATCTATTCTTATCAGTTTCCAGGAGGTGGCGCTTGCTTCCGTCCCTGATCTATGGCGAAATAGAGATGGGATTGCGGTTGCTATGCAAAACCTGCTGGAGTGAAGGTGACCTGGAGCGGTTTGTAGCCGAAAGGGAAGCCTTCTGATGGGGATGGAGAACCACGGGGTCTGAACCAGAGGGTCGGGACCCTGGCCTTCTGGCCTGGATTGGGGCGGATCTAGCTCCAGACAGTTATTTGGGAGAGAACGCTTACTCCTGCCTTGCAAGGGGGGGAGGGAGTGGCAAGTACTTCCCGAATGTAATTAGGAGGAGTGATGGGAGCTACGGCAGAGCCTGATGGTAAAGGGCTCTTTCCGGCTTCCTGATCTCCATATCCTTCCTGTCTGTGGTGGGGTCTGCTGTGGTCTGGGCTGGGGGGTCGGGGCTTTTTCGAAAAGCCAGTGGTGAATGTGCCCCTGAAGTGGCAGTTCAGGGGTGCCGTATAGTCACGGTGTGAAAGCACTTGATACAACACACGTTTTTCGCACCTGCCTCTTGGGCCGGGCCTTTTGGCCAGGACCAGGGGAAATTTTTATGCCTGGCCGGAGGGCCGGCCGTTGTATAGCACAATGGCCACTTTCACTCTCCCATCTCACTATCTTCCCCACTCTTTCTTTTACCCCTGTTTGTCACCTTTTTGTCTTTTTTGGTTGTCTTTGTATACACGTTTTGTCACTGTGTGGCGAGTAGGGTGTGGGTCCTCGGGCCTACTCTGAAAGTCTTGGGAGGGGGTGGACATAGGCCTTTTGGCTTGGTTTGCCCTCTCCTTTGAGGGGTCTCTCTTCGGGAGAGCCCCACTGTACTTGGGTTGGTCTGCTTCGGCAGTCCTTCCAGTTGTGGGGGTCCGCCTGGTTCCAGCCGGATGGACCCTTTGTCTGAGTACCTCAGTCCCTGTCTGGAGCATAACGCCCCGGGGGATCAGGGTAAGGTCCTTCCCTAGTGGAGGACTCTGTACACCCGTTGCACGTTTTTTGTGTTTCACTCTCTATGTGTGGGCACTTTTTTTGGCACCGGGTAGAAGTTTTTGAGGTGTGTTTTGCTTTTCGATAGAAAAAAGGAGTCAACATATAGTAGGAAGTGAGGTTAGTGGAGAGGAGACAAAAAGTAAAATATCGTCAGCGAACAATGCGCATTTGCATCGGGATCCACATTGAATACCTTGGATGTCTGGATTATTTCTAATAGCTATCGCCAAAGACTCGATTGCTATGGCAAAAATCAGTGGGGAGAGCGGGCAACCCTGCCTTGCGCCGAATTAGATTTTAAGTTTTTAATGACCACACACACCCCCTTTTGAGCAGATAGGGGCTTCCAGTTTTAAACAGTGCCTGTCCTCCAGAATAGTAATCTGAGCGTTTTCAAGAAAATGGTCTACCGTGCTTTGAAATGGGCAGTTCTCTCCGCTATATAGAGATCTATAGAAGTTTTGGTATTCTCCCATAATGTGTTGGGGGTTCTGGGACATTTCTGGGAATTTTAATTTTGGGGAGGGCTGGGGATCTAAATTTTGGCGAGAGCCTGCCCGCTAGCATGGAGCCGATTTTATCGCCATGGCAGTAAAATCGGAATCTACTCCAATGCAACCATTTATCTGCCTTTGTAGTTAAGGCAAAGTTTAAGGCTGTGTGGGCCTCTAGCTTCGTTGTGGGAACTGATCTTGGGTTAGCTTTGTGTTGCTTAACTAAGGCGGTAAACTCATGATCTAGCTTTTCTATATCCTCTTTGTAGACCTTGTTAATCTGGGAGGCTAATTGAATTAGTTGCCCTCTGATAATGGCCTTATGTGCCACCCAGAGGCAGGAGGGGCCAGTTTCAGGTATGTCATTTGTGAGGAAGTAGGTCTGGATATTGTTTTTGATTTCCTTAACTCTGATCGGATCACTCAGGATGGACTCGTTGAGTCTCCAGCGCCGGCAGGGTCTTTGGTCCACCAGGCGCTGCAAAGACAGAAATACCATAGAGTGGTCCAACCAGGTGGCATCTTTAATATAAGCCCTGTTCATCAGCGGGACTAAGGCTGATACAATGAAGATGTGATCTATCCTCTATCAAAAGGGTGTGACTTGTCTAGTCCCTGATCAAATGCAGTATTGGAGAATCCCACAAAAACTACCGTGCCCTCCAAAAATGGGGTTAGGGTTTTCAGCAGGTTTTGAAAAAAGGCTAGTTGACCTTTGTTGGGGGCATAGTACAAGATGAGAGAGTACAGTAGATCAGCCAAGTCTCCCACTACTAGGATATACGTTCCTTCTGGGTCCCTGAGCTCTGATTTGAGGGAAAATTTGCACTTGTGGGAGATGAAGATGCCTATTCCCTTAGTCTTGTCCTCAGCATTGGCCAGTGAGAAAGAGGGGAATTTAGAGTGGATAAAGGATGGGCTGTATCATTTAGGGAAATGTGTTTCCCGTAGGAGGACCACATCCACCTTTTGAGAATGCAGGTATTGATAAACTTTACGCCATTTGGCTAGGGAGTTCAATCCTTGAACATTATGGGAGACTACCCTGAGGGGGAGCTGCACTGGAGGGTCGTTAGCCATTGAGCAGAGGGGTGAACCACACTAGTAAACCAGTAGCACTTACCAACAGGTCTCCGTGGGCCCCAAGGCAGCCCACACACCGGATAAGGACTTCTGAGAGTGCCTGTGTGTATCGGGAGGTACCCCCCCAGTCGACTTCTGCAAAAGAACCTTCATTTATGCATTATTGAGGAAAGGAAAAAAATATAGAGGAAAGAGAGTCGGGGGACAAGGGAGTCTCCCAAAGAATGGAGGCGACAGAATCCTCCATCTGTAAGAATGTGTTACACTAAAATCCCATGCACCTGGGGTGGTGCATGAACACCACCACAGCAGATAGGCCTCATGCAATAGATGGTGTTGAGTGTTTAGGGCACTGGGCCCATTAATTGCAGGTCACCTCAAACAATTAATGCCCTGATGTAAAGACAAATATGAAAACGAGTGAGAAGCATTTAACAATAAAATATTTACAATAAAAATTTTCTAGTAGAAAGATCAGAGTTAACCTGGATCATTTAGGACCACCGGGTCCTGTGGGTAAGGGGTGAAGGAGGGGAAGGGGAGGAGGGGGGTGGTTAGAAGGAGGGGGGTCACAGGGAGCAGGGCACCACAAAACATTTCAAATTAAGTGGACAGTCCCCCAGGGTTGGTCAGGAGCAATGGCCTACTCCCCCCCAACCCCCATCTCCAACCATAAGACAACATGGAGTAGCAATTTGGGGGAAATCTGAGTCAGTGTCCTCCCCAGGGTAGGAACCTCATGAGACCACCTCAGCAGAGGCACTAGGGTACCCCTAATGCCGTGTACACACAACCAGACTTTTCAACCGAACTGGTCCGACGGAACGAATCCGTCGGACAATTTGATCATGTGTGGGCTTCATCGGACCTTTTCTGTCGAAAAATCTGTCGGACTTTAGAAATAGAACATGTTTCAAATCTTTCCGATGGACTCGAATCCGATCGAAAAATCCGTTCGTCTGTATGCTAGTCCGACGGACAAAAAAGGATGCAAGGGCAGCTAATGGCTACTGGCTATGAAATTCCTTATTCTAGTCCGGTCGTACGTCATCACGTTCGAAACAATCGGACTTTGGTGTGATCGTGTGTAGGCAAGTTTGTTTCGTTGGAACTCCGTTGGAACTCTGTCGAAAAGTCCTTCAGAGTTCAGTCCGACGTAAAGTCCGGTCATGTGTACACAGCATAAGGCATACTCGTCTCACGAAGCTCTGTTGGGGAGTTCATGTCCTTCCAGTTAATAGCCGGGAAGAACAAAGAAAAATGAGGAATGGAGGACCCTCATCCTGGGTGGTTCAGGGAGGTATGGTTTCCTTGGACTTCTTGGATCTGGCAGTTTCCCAAACCGGGTGTAAGGGGCTGGTCGGGAGTTGCCTCTTTGCCGAGTTGATATGTAGTCCAGGTTGAAGAGTTATCGGGTCATGGCGGATGAGAGCTTGAGGCTGGGTTCACACTGGTCCGACAAAAGCTCCGACATTGAGAGCTCATGTCGCATGACGTGTGAAATTTAATGTTTCCCTATGGGAGCCGTCCTAACTGGTCCGACACAAGTCGTTCCGACTTTAGAAATGCTCCCTGTACTACTTTGGTCCGACTTTGATCCTACTTCAGCCTATTGACTATCATTGAAGTCGGATCAAAGTCGGATTGCCGTCTTGCATGATCCGACTTCGGCACGCGACTTGTGCTCAGATGTTCTTGAGGGGGAACTCCGCGCCAAATTTTAAATAAAAAACCGGCATGGGTTCCCCCTCCAAGAGCATACCAGGCCCTTGGGTCTGGTATGGACCTTGAGGGGAACCCCCTACGCCGAAAAAACGGCGTGGGGGGTCGCCCCCAATCCATACCAGACCCTTATCCGAGCACGCAGCCCGGCCGGACAGGAATGGGGGTGGGGACGAGCGAGCGCCCCCCCCTCCTGAACCGTGCCAGGCCGCATGCCCTCAACATGGGGGGTTGGTGCCTTGGGAGAGGGGGCGCGCTGCGGCCCCCCACCCCAAAGCACCTTGTCCCCATGTTGAGGACAAGGGCCTCTTCCCGACAACCCTGGCCGTTGGTTGTCGGGGTCTGCGGGCGGAGGGCTTATCGGAATCCAGGAGCCCCCTTTAATAAGGGGGCCCCCAGATCCTGGCCCCCCACCCTATGTGAATGAGTATGGGGTACATGGTACCCCTACCCATTCACCTAGGGAAGTGTCAATAAAAAAAACCACAGTACACAGGTTTCAAAATTAATTTATTGGGCAGCTCCGGTATCTTCTTCCGACTTCTCCCGGTGTTCCGCCTCTTCTCCCGGGCCCCGCCGCTATCTTCTTCCAGCTCTATTGCCAGCGAGGGGCCCGGTCTGCTGCCGCTGTCTTGTCGCCGCTGTCTCGCCGCTTCTTCTCTTCATCTCTTCTTCCGATGTTGACACGACGCTCTCCCCGGCTGGAATGCTCTCTGTGCGCTCTGCTCTGACTTATATAGGCGGTGACCCCGCCCCCTTATGCCGTCACAGTCTCTGGGCATGCTGGGACTGTGACGGCATAAGGGGGCGTGGTCATCGGGTGATGACCACGCCCCCTAAAACGTCACAGTCCCAGCATGCCCAGGTATACAATCAGTATTTTGGTTTGTTCTGGCAACGGTGGCTTCTAGATTAGATTCTATGATCTCCATGCAGGTTCCTATGGTCTGGACGTCCGCTTTAATGACACTTGTGATCTTGTTTGCAGTGTTGTGCAGTCCCCTATCTAAAAGGTCTGCAAATTTGGCAAATAGGTCAGCCACATTCACTGGCTGTGTTAGGCCTGAGTCCCCGGGCTATAGAGGCTGGTGGATCTGGGGGGGCAGCCTCCATGGGGGGGAGAAGTCCAGGTCTGTCAAGGATTGTTCTATGAGTGATTCCGTGGATGCTGGGGAAGCTGGCTCCAGGGGTGGATTACTCACTGTGAACCCCTGCTGCAGAATGGAGGGAGAGGATGCGGCCTGTGCACTGGTGAGAGTAGCAGATGCAGAGCGGTGTGGGGCAGCCCCATCTTGGAAGTCCCGGTCTGAGTGGCTTCAAAAGCAGGCTCAGGTTCCTCCTCGCTGCACCCGAGGACATCAGGGGGGTCCTCAGGACGTCCGCTGTTCATGGGGAGGATATCCAGGCGGGTATCTCAGGCGATCGTGGTGCTGGAGAGGCTCGAGCTGCTGTGGTGGGATGGAGCTCCCGGACTAAGCATCCATGTCAGGGGCTGACGCGCGTAAGCCTCCGCCTTTGGCCAATTATGGCTCTCTCAGCAGAGCGCGCTGTGATTGGCCAAAGCATGCAGGTCAGCTGCATGCTTTGGCCAATCGTAATACAGCAATGCACTGTGATCTCGCAGTGCATTATGGGGCGTTCCGCAGGTCCCAAATTTTCCACGAACGGCCCATATGTTCAGTTTGTTTTACAACAAACCGCGGGTTCATCCCTAATTAACAGGAAGGAAGCTGTAATATCATATATAGTAGGATTGTTTGGATGGGATATCCTAATAGATACGGCATCTCATCCCTAAACTAAATGGTTAAGCAAAAGGGGATTATTGCGGTGCCAAGAACATATTTAGAACAACTTCCTTATAAAATTAATTAATTTGAACAAAAAATGATAAGTGTATGCTTCAACATCATTGGTATCGATTAATATGGTTGAAGCATACACTTATCATTTTTTGTTCAAATTATTTGGTTTTGATAATTTTGTATGAACTCATGTATATGTCTTTTTAAACAAATGTACAGTAATAAAGAAATATTTTTATAAGGAAGTTGTTCTAAATATGTTCTTGGCACCGCAATAATCCCCTTTTGCTGCTCTCTCTTAATCATATATAGTACTGGTAGAAATACCGCTACCATATATGATGTTCGGCTCTTGCCAAATGAGTAAATGATGAATGACCAGACAGCCAAAGTTCATTCCAAACATGTGATCAGATAGGACCTTAAGCCCATTCCTAATAAACAACTGGCTTGCTGAACATGCCAATTTATTTACTATCCTATTGAGCTTTTTCACAATAAAAATGTTAGCTTTACAACAGCCCTTATACTTCTTTCCTTTTTTAGTTTAGCAGCATAAAAATCGAATTGATCATTATTTTATTTCTTATACATGCTTTAGAATAGACAAACAAAAATAGAAGGCACGCACACCTGGTGCATTACCAAAAATATTTATTCGAAAAGTAAAATCGATAAAAAATGGATACGCACGAGATGTCAAATAGACATGAGCCATAAAAACACAGTGCTGAACAGGAGGGACATAGATGTGCCATATAACACAATGTGTATAGCTGACATGTTTCGGGGGCACACCCCCTTCTTCAGAGCTAGGCTACCAAGGCAGCATTCGCCTATTTTTTTGTGACTACCGCTGTCCTTGTGTTTCTACACTGAGGAAGACCTCTTAGTGCTGGAAGTGACTGTTTGCTTTTATGCTTTAGAATAGCTCAAGTCAAGGGATGGGCATGGATGGTCCAAGGGTTCAGTTTATAACAACACGTGGGGCCTTGGAACAAGAATGAAGCTAGTAAAGTCAAAACTCTTGCTTTATATACTTCTGGGTCACTTCAAGGTCACTGACTCTGATTCAATGAACTATTTTTAGAAGAATATTATCGATTGCAGTTAGCATAGATTTCCTGTTTTGTAGTAGTGATGCGGGTGGCCGTAAAGCCAACTGAACACATCTACCTCATGCAAAAATACTACTCCTTTTCTGGTACCCCTCCCACTACTCTTGATGCTCAACAAGTTCCTCTGCGAGCTCAGGACCACTACAGTACAATTTAGGATAGTAGAAGAAACACTTTTGAGCTTGGAGCTTTAGTACCCTGTCCAGGGCTCTCTATCCCCAGTCTGTGTGGGCTGAAGGCAAAAAGGGTCTAATAAACCCCTGATATCCTCATAAAAACAATCGGTCACTATCTCTATGCTAGGATATAGGAGACATGTTAGCCCTCTTGTAAAAGGGATTTTTTTAACTTATAATTTTTATTGAGAAAAATAAGTTTTTAAACAAGATACATATACTATATGTACTATATGTACATATACTATATACTGTATGTACTATATGTACTATAAAGTTTACAATGCAAGTTTACAATGTCACCTAGGTCACCTCTCTCCCTCCAGCCTGTACTGGACAGTTATGTTGCAGCAACAGAGTTCATCTTTGTGATCTCCCTACCTTTCAGTGTGTTCCTTGTCCCTACATGCTCATGCTGGACCCCTAATTGGTTTAAAGTGTTGCCCCTCCTTCTCCCAAACAGCAATTACTAAGACAGCAATTACTAAGACAGCAATTACTAAGACTGAAATCAAGTAAATTCAGCTATTTACCCTAATTATTTTCTGTTTACATCTATCTGTAATTCAGCTTTCACACACAGGTGTCTGTTTATGAAACTGTGAACAGTGGTGATCCCTAGGATCGCCGCTGATCTCAGTCCATTAACGGTTTATGAAACAGTGATGAACATGTTCTCTGCTGATGATCTCCGCACACAGAGAAGCTGTGATTGACTGACACAGAAACGGCCAGTTTATGAAGCTGCAATCTCAGCACTTCACTGGCGATCTGTGTCAGAATTCACAGTCCCCAATTCACCAGCTCAGAGGTGGTGAATCAGGGAGAGAAGAGAGAGTCCCGGGGGGAAGGAGGAAGATTTTTGGCTTCCTTCTTCCTCAATCAGATCCCCCAAGACAGCTAACTTGTCCCCCTGCCATGTCTATTGCGTGTGTGTATATATATATATATATATATATATATATATATATATATATATATATATATATATATATTATCTCACATAAGTGAGTACACCCCTCAAATTTTTGTTAATATTTTATTATATCTTTTCATGGGACAACACTGAAGAAATGACACTTACTATAATGAAGTGAGTGTACAGCTTGTATAACAGTGTAAATCTGCTGTTCCCTCAAAATAACTCAAACACAGAGCCGTTAATATCTAAACCACTCGCAACAAAAGTGAGTACACCCCTAAGTAAAAAAATCCAAATTGGGCCCAATTAGCCATTTTCCCTCCCTGGTGTCATGTGACTCATTAGTGTTACAAGGTCTCAGGTGTGAATGGGGAGCAGGTGTGTTAAATTTGGTGTTATCACTCTCATTCTATCACACTGGTCAGTGGAAGTTCAACATGGCACCTCATGGCAAAGAACTCTCTGAGGATCTGCAAAAAAAAGAATTGTTGCTCTACATAAAGATGGCCTAGGCTATAAGAAGATTGCCAAGACCCTGAAACTGAGCTGCAGCAAGGTGGCCATGACCATACAGCAGTTTATCAGGACAGGTTCCACTCAGAACAGGCCTCGCCATGGTCGACCAAAGAAGTTGAGTGCACGTGCTCAGCATCATATCCAGAGGTTGCCTTTGTCAAATAGACGTATGAGTGCTGTCAGCATTACTGCAGAGGTTAAAAGAGTGAGGGGTCAGCCTGTCAGTGCTTAGACCATACGCTGATACACTGCATCAAATTGGTCTTTATGGCTGGCCTCCCAGAAAGAAGCCTTTTCTAAAGGTGATGCACAAGAAAGCCCGCAAACAGTTTGCTGAAGTTCATTGAGGGACCCATGTATGCCAACATGTACTATGACATACTGAAGCAGAGCATGATAACCCTCCCTTCGGAGACTGGGCCACAGGGCAGTATTCCAACTTGATAACGACCCCAAACACGACCACTGCCTTGCTAAAGAAGCTGAGGGTAAAGGTGAGGAACTGGCCAAGTATGTCTCCAGACCTAAACCCTATTGAGCATCTGTGGGGCATCCTCAAACGCAAGGTCTCTAACATCCATCAGCTACGTGATGTCGTCATGGAGGAGTGGAAGAGGACTCCAGTGGCAACCTGTGAAGCTCTGGTGAACTCCATGCCCAAGAGGGTTAAGGCAGTGCCGGAAAAAAATGGTGGCCACGCAGAATATTGACACTTTGGGCATTTTCACTTAGCGGTGTACATATATATACACATAGTGTAGGGGGACAGTTATTTTATAAATTAGGTGGGCGGTCTTCTCCAGGAATGTCCATGTACTGAGTAGTGATAATGTATCACTGCTTAATAAACTGACACCTCGAGTGTTTCAGGTGAATTTCTGGTACTGTAATCTCGTTAAGTTTCACGAGATTCCAGTATCAAGGGAGTTCTCCACTGTTTGAAGCATTTGTAGATCGCTTCACTCCTTCAAAGGAGAAGCGATCTACATCGCTTCATAAACTGGCACTCAGAGGAGAACGATCTCCTTTGTGAATGCCAAAGCATGGAGCAGTAAATATTTTTCAATGCCTTCATAAACAGACACCACAGTTTTATGTGAGTTTCACAAGCATCATCATTGTGGTTATTGTACTAAATATAGAGATTTGTATATTAACCACTTGACTTGGTCATCTGATCCCAGCTTTGTAAGTCCCCAATCCCAGTATGTTTACATTGCTGCATGCCAGGCCATACAGTTGTCTATTTAAAACTGGACTTTCAGCGCTTTGTAGCCAAACAAAACTGATTAATAATAAAGTGTTGTCAGTGTCAAACTTTAATTGGAGTTATAAAGTGTAAATTAATGCCAGAAATCAACATCTATGTATAAGTAAAAGTGATCAATTATAGAATGCAATCCTATATCAGAAAATTATATTTACTTACAATGACAAAAATCGCAATCGAAAGAACACATGCCCACTGACACTTATCTTCCTCTACCACTCAGTAGGCCAGTGGGAGAATCAAGTTAAATTCCTGTGTAAGCTAATTTTCTTTCTCTGTTTTGGAACTTGGAATTAATCACCTTCTCCCCTTGTAGCCCGGTGATTGACTACCCATGCCCTAGCACTGTATCCCATTGGGAACGGAAAAACATACAGTGAACTATAATTTTTTGTGAATGCCTAAATATTTAACTGTCTATTAGGAGATGAATGTCAATATACAAGAGCCGTATTACTGCTGCTGTTATACATGACAGTTTCCCGCTGTCTATGGGTGTCACGGTTGCATGCACTACTGATTCCTTAAAGTGACTTTAAGCAATATCCTCATTCTCCAAAAATAATCCATACACATCCACTACTTAATGACTCTGTAATCTATCATTTATTAAATCATCTCTTACTTCCTCCTTGTAACATCCTCCATAAGTTCACAAACTTTTTCTTTTCCCTTAATTTCCCTTTGTTTGGAATAAGCAGTGCATAATAGTTGCAGTCATGTGCTCTATGCACCCTATAAATCTCATAGACCACAGTCCTTAGTCTATCGCAGGAGTGAGCAAAAGTGGCTATATTATTACATACAGTGGGGCCATGGGGAATGAACATCCTCTAACACTCTCTAACTGGCAGAAGAGAGCTGATTTCTTTAAATAAGAGGTTAGTGGCACTTTATCATCCAGTGATATCATGGGCCTCATCCTCTTACTTGATTGGGAATCCCCAGCTATGTAAGCAAAGGAGTCAGGGATAGTATCAAGAAAAAATGGTGCCTGAAGTGAACATGCAGCCTGAAGTGAACCATTTTATCTACTTGTGTGCTCCCCCATTCCTGAACTATACCAGTCAATGGTGGGGTACCTTACCCAGGGGGCAAGTACCTTGTCCCTATGTGTTGAGGATAAGGGCATCTTCCCCATGGCCCAGTGGTTGTGGAGGTTTGTGTGCAGTGGGCTAATGGGAATCTGGAAGTGCCCTTTAACAACAGGGACCGCTCCCCACATAAATTAGTAAGTGTAAATAAAGACAGAGACAATTTTTGATTTTTGAATTTTTGAAGTCCTTTAATTAAAAAAAAGTTTCACAATGTACATCAACTGTCAATCACATCATCAAGCAATATAGTTCCACATCAATATTGATGCCTGATGCCCACTGACCTGCCAAAAGAAAAAAAACTGCTGGCACATGTCTGGTCCTGTTGCTTTACTCCTGACAATTTACAGGTCTGGCGGATGACAGCTGATATTACCAAGGGGGTGGGTCTCCTGAATGACATCAACGACCATATATGGACATTACTATATATAGTCAAAAACATCACAGTAATCCCCATGACATAATTTACTATATACAGTAAGTATTATTAAAATTGCTGCTCCCGACCAAGCCAAATGTTTTCAAAATAGTTTTTGCGTTAGTATATGACCCCAGGGTAGTGCCCAGTGCCACTTTTTTGACAATCCCTTGCCTATTAGCTTAGAAAATGGCAATTCAAGTTTTTAACATTTGTCTCCCTTTGACTTCAATAGGTTTTGGATCCGGCACCCTAACTTTAATAATGATTTTGCTATACTCATCTCAAGCTTAACTCAGGTATGTTTGGCTAATCACTTATAAGTATGAAATTAAGCATAAATTGCAAATAAAGAACATCATTAAAGTAATTCCTAAATAACAAGGGAGTCATAATAATAAAGAAGCATAAGAAAGAAACAATACAATGGCTGTAAAGTAAACAACTTCTGCACCTCAAATTTAAAGAAAATATGTGATAAAAACATCACATTTCATGGTCAAACACTGCTTTGCATGGAGAAGAAAATATAAACATCAGACATTCACTCATAATCTCACTTTGTCAAATACTCCCATTCTGCACAGGTAATGGGAACATCTGAGTTTATTGCTGAAATGCTACGTTTGGTGGTTTATAATGTCTGACAAACAATCATGCAATTACAGCAAACATGATTGCACTCAGTGACATGTATTGACACAATATGCATATCTCACCACCAGGTGCAGGTTGTATTAGTCCAGGCTTTAGAATAACGTGGTAAGTGGGACAAGCCAGGGCACTATTTTGCATGATGGAATGTGCTTACTAGGCCAGAGTGTGTTCTACATCTGTAATTGTATTCATTTAGGGAAAATAGCAGAAGGCATAGCACACCATAGTCATTTGAACTACAATTTCCTTCTCAGCACAATCCTCTAAATTGTATTTTATTCTTATTTCAGAGAAGTCTGTTTGAATCAACTTTAATATTGTATTTATGTTTTCCCCATTTTTACACTTAAAATTAAACATGAATAAAAGAACAATGGGCATCTGCTATTCATTTTACTTTGCTTTCATGTAGAATAATGTTCACTAGAAGAGAGGCACCCTACCAGTAGATTATACTTTGCAAAAGAATTGCATAGAAATCTAAATTGCTTCTAAATCTCACATCTTAGAGCAACCATGAGTTTAAAAATATCCTCATTGCTTTATATCAAGACTTTTATTTGAGGCAATAATATAATAATATACGCCACTTAATGCGTAAAAATATGCTGATTTGAGCATCCGTGTTTTAAAAAGCCAGATGGTACAACGTGATGTAACAAAGCCAAAACAGACAGAACCTCTCAATACTGTAGAAAAAAATGTGCGTAATGTGTGAGCATGTGTGTGCTTACAGAGAAAACAGAATTCTGTAAATATTCCAACCAACTTGTTTATAGATATGCATCTCATCTCATTTGTACCTTTACATTGCATTTTGGATTATTTTAGCAAGCAATGAAAGACCTTATCAGACCTTATTTAAGGTGAACCATTTTCTCTAATATATTAATATGTAATATTTATATACTACATTAATAGCAATATTTTTCAATCAAAAATTAAACATTAACAAAGTTCTTTTTCAGGCACAACATGAGAGTATTCTAACAGTCTAAAGTGCTCTCACAAGAATCCCATCTATGAATATATTCAATGACTTTACATATAGTCAGATCTTATAGTATAGCTGCAGCTGTCCAAATACAATAAAAAGCTGCTTGTATCGCTTTGCTGACAAGTTAATAGATTTTGAACTGTTTTTTTTCTGATCCTCCTACAAATTGTTCCTCCAATTCTTTATTTTAGTTTTTTAGTCATTTCAGTTCTGTAGGTTTACATAGTTCTGCCAGTCACAGCCAAGATCATGACCTGACTTTCTTCTAATGCACTACTACTACTACTTCTACCATTACTTGCCTAACACAGCCAGGTCATGTCTCTGCCCCCATCTGTGATTGGACAGTGAAGAGGTCATCTCTCTACACTGTTTTTGTTAGCATGTTCCTTGTCAGTAAATGTGCAGACAAAACATTGGACTGGCCCCTAGTGTTGCACACAAATTCTCCCTCTCCCTGTTGCACTTAGTCAAATTCATGTTTCTATACTAGTTTTAATAGACGTGTAACTGCATTCATTTGTGTATGTTTTATATCTGCTGGAGTTCGGATTTAACCTTTGTGGGGTATGAGGCTTAGACTGAGAACCACACAGATATTTATTTTTTGTTTAAACCTAATGTATATTATTTATTTACTTGCCAGTATTGGCAGGCTATTATCACAAGTAATGCAAATAGAATTTTTATGCGACCAAACTTACACACTGGTAATGCATAAAATGTATTTCCAATTAATAAAGTAACTAACCAATCACAAAAGGGAACTGGATTATGAGAACCTACCATAATATAATAGCAATAGTCAATGGAGAATCATTCAAATGTGGCCTGGCAAGCATGCATGTGAGAATTAGTAGAGCATTATGCTCCCAGAATTAACTCTCAGCTGGGGATTTTTTTTAACAGACTAGTGTGGTTTTTTTTCTATATATTAAATTTTATGTGTCTTAGTGAACAGGTAAAGGATGCAAAAGATGCTTGTACAAGTTCATTGTGTGAAGTAGGTTAATTGCACAGAAACCCCTTCCTCTATATTACCTGCATCTTTTTGTGAGAAAAAGCCTTCCACTCATCATTTAGTTAGATCAGTCACATTTTTTCAGGACATCCCTCTTGTAGTGCCTGTCTGATGCTGAAGGGCATATGGGCTGGTATCTGCATGATGGGTGCCCACACAATTGTGGATTGACCTCCAATAGTGGGTATCAGATTGTATTCTGGTCAGGCTAGTGTTTTTATAGAACAAATTAAGAAACATTCCAGTTATTTATTTACATCAGTAGATTATAAAATCTCAGGTGATTTTAAAATGGCTTTATCCAGGTCAACCATCAAACTTTGAAGGTCAACCTGCTTAATACTCTGGATAAAACAAAATCAAAATACAATTATATTTTACTCAACCATTATCTGGTACAAATTGATGCCATTAGTCTATTTGATGGCCTTTAGGAAACACATGCATTGTGCTCAGACTTTATGAAAGATACTCTTCTTGTGCTGCCATGACTAAGGCTTGACGGCCGAACCGCCTGGCTGTTTTTACAGCTGTAACTAATACAATTCAATAAAAAGAAGACTGTTTTTTGAATTTATCCGGGATGCCGACTATTTCTCTTGTGGATTATTCTTGTGCTGTGACTTCCTAAAGTCTTTCTGTGCGCCTAAGCTCCCCTCACTGCTAACTCCTGGAACAGCAGCTCTCACCAGGTCTTTCCAACTTGTCTCTCAAGGCCAATTGCGTCAATTTAGTAAACAGCCATTTTGATGGTAATGGGGTCTGAAGACCTCAACCTGAGTGTGGAATACATAATTTTTAATTAATTCTGTAACCAAATCATAAGATTGAGCAGTTCACCTTCAACACTCTCCCATACATAGACAGAATATCATAAAGTTTATTGGGACAGCTTCAGCCAGGGAAGAAGGTTACATAAATTCTGTTTAGCTAGAATTATTACAGCTGTCAATGAGTCCATCATAAACAGCTAAATGGATATCATGATTCATGAACAGCAATTAGTAGAAAGCCTAAAAAGCACTAGTAATTTAAACATTTCAGTCCATAGCTTCTCTGTCATGACCCAGGCCCAGGTAAATAAACCCATTATCAAAATATCTCTCAAAACTAGAGCCTACTAATATTATTGTAAATGCCCTTAGCAGAGGCTTTATGGCATGATTTTAATTTCTATAGCAGGGCAGTTAACAGCAATCTGCATTCTTGCCTGTATGTAACTACCAGGACTAGAATCTACACATAATTTATAAATCCTGATATGATGACTGTACATTAATAACAAGCAAGTGCCTGAATGTATAAGAGAATTATAATAATTATAGGACCAAATGACCCTATGGGGATCATTTACTATAGCGACAAAAAATTCTCCTGCAGTACCAAAAAATAATTCTAAAATAGGCCAGAAAGACTTCAACTCTCAGAAAGTCAGCGCTAATGCAAATGGAAAGCAGCGCTATTACAGCAATAATGCCTGTCAGATCACATATACTGGAATAGTGGAAGTCAATGGGGCTCGAACCTGCAAAACCCAAAGTTCTCACTGAAGGCTTATATGCAAGTTTTTTGCCATAAAAAGTGTTTTTTTTTTTAAACGGCCGTTTTTTCAGGAGCAGTGATTTTAATAATGCTTTGAATGAAACAATTAAAGTATAATATTCCTTTAAATTTCGTACCTGGGGGGTGTCTATAGTATGCCTGTTTAGAACAGTCTGACAGCAAAATGACATTTCAAAGGAAAAAAAGTCATTTAAAACTCACGGCTATTAATGAATTGCCGGTCCGACAATACACATAAAAGTTCATTGATAAAAACGGCATGGGAACTCCCCACAGGGGAACCCTGAACCAAAATTTAAAAAAAAAATGACATGGGGGTCCCTCTAAATTCCATACCAGGCCCTTCTGGTATGGATATTAAGTGGAACCCCGGCCAAATTTTTTTTTAAAAATGGCATGGGGTCCCCCTCAAAATCTATACCAGACCCTTCAAGTCTGGTATGGATTTTAAGGGGAACCCCGCACCAAAATTAAAAAAAAAATGGCGTGGGGTCTCCCCAAAAATCCATACCAGACCCTTATCTGAGCACGCAACCTGGCAGGCCGCAGGAAAAGAGGGGGGGACGAGAGAGTGGCCCCCCTCCTGAACCGTACCAGGCCACATGCCCTCAATATTGGGAGGGTGCTTTGGGGACGTTCCCTTTTGCCTCCCGTAAGAACGATCAACGATCTTTTGATTGCAACCACTATTAGAATTGTATTATTTTTGTTTATTTGCAGATATGCAAATTTGTATTTCTACTTATGATATTTAAAGGCGTTCGATAAGAAATGGTGTCCCTGGGTTAGCAGCGGGAGGAAATCGTTCAGCTGAAATCACACACTTTCATTCCCACATGTCAGTCCCGACCGCAGGGGGAATTTCAGAGACATCTGTGCAGGTTTCTGCACTAATATCAATACAAATTGCACCCCAAAGTCACACAAATTAAAACAGTGCAATTGTCACCACTTTGACATGTCAAATCGCACCAATGTGAACTAAAGCTGACACATACAACACTGCCTATCCACCAGCTGAGATCATTACCTGCAATTCTTCACAGCTGTTATATATAAAGATTCCACCTTTATCATTAACTTACAGGTGTGCAGAAGCCTAGGTTTACATTGGAGCGATTTGTCATGCAATTTGAGAGATCAAATCGCATGACTATTGGCAGCAATTGCACTGTTCCAATCGATGCAACTTTTTTTGTGGCACTGCACCAATTTGCTAAAGTAGTTCCTGCACTACTTTTGCCGATTTCAGGTGCAACTTCAATAGACATTTGTGTATGAAGCCACAAGGATGTCTATCAAGTAGCACCTGAAATCACACTGACCTTGCTACTTTGAAATCGTGCTACTTCAAGTGAATTTTCAAAGTAGCATCAAAGTGAACCAGGGCAAAGAGATTAGCTTTTGGTGCACAAATACATATTGAAATAAAATATAAGAGATATTGCACTTTCCCAAAACCACCATTCACAAAAACTAAAGAGAAAAAAGTGGAAGAAAAAACAAAACAAAAAAAAAAAAAAAACACCACAACAAAGCTCAATAATGTACTTTTATTTTACCAGCAGAAAAACAAAAAAACAAACAAACAAAAAAAAAAATTTACATTCATTTACTCGCTTCAAAAAAAAATTGTCAGGATATATGGTGCTACATTTAGCAATGGGACTTTAAGGGCCCTGCTCATAGGAGCTTACAATCTAAAATTAGACAAAACCTTAGAGTGGACACAGCTTTGATTTCAGTGTATAACGGGCAACACATTACATTTTTATCTGCAAGATTATAGAAACATACTTAACAGTCATTCTTACAAAGCATTCCAACATAATATTAAAAGACTTATTCAAAACACCCACCACCAGCCCACAATCCGCACATACATAGGTGACCATGTCTGTTGGAAGCTGCATTTCAGTGTACACAATTAAACGAGATCAAAAAGAGTAGGTCAGCAGATGCTTCCAAACGATGTTTGCATGATCAGACAGGAACAATACACACACAACATTGACAGCATGGCCACATAAACCCACTTTTGATTGAAAAAATGCACAAGAATTTCATCAAATCTCCCAATATCATTCCTTCTCCCGCACAAATCACAGCAAAAAACCTGACCTTCTCAGGCCAAACTAACCCCCCCACTGCAGGCCTTTATATAAGAGAGGTTGTATTGTTAGCACACTGACACACCCAATAGAAGTACATGCCCACCAGTATCTTTCAATCTATCTCTTCATGTATGTCTAAAGTGATTGCACCTGATGAGCAGGAACACATAATAGTATTTGCAACTGTGTTAGCCCTTGGCTGTGTGCATCAAATCCCCAACTATCAGAACAAAGATCAAAGTCCATTTGCATCCACATAAACAAAGCAACAGTTTTCTAAGCATATGTACCTGTGCAGTGTAAACTCTAAAATTTTAAATGTCCAAGTTCCTGGGAATGATTAGTGCTAATAAACATTAACATCAGTCCCTGGCTGCAATGAGCTTCCAATCTAAAGTCCAAAATTAACTTTCTTACATTAGAACCTATTTCAACAGGAGACAAATATGGTGCCAGCATGTTTTTGGATTGTTGTGAGAAAATATAAACTTCAACACAAGGATTAGCATGTTGGGGAATTGAACCAACATCCCAGGTGCTGCTAGACAGAACTGCTACCCACTTAGCCACCGGGCAGCCCCACTTATGTTCTCTGCATCTCTGTGGTGTGAACCAGCCCTAAGTCCATAGCCATGCTCAGTGTCACAAGCAATATACAATATATTGGTCTAAGTATTGGGACGCCTGCCTTTATACACACATGAACTATAATGGCATCCCAGTATTAGTATTGGGTTCAAAACGCATTTGGCCCACCCTTTGCAGCTATAACAGCTTTAACTCTTCTTGTCCACAAGGTTTAGGAGTGTGTCTATGGGAATGTTTGACCATTCTTCCAAGTGCATTTGTGAGGTCAGGCACTGATGCTGGATGAGAAGGCCTGACCTAGAGTCTCCTCTCTAATTCATCCCCAAGGTGTTCTGTTGTGTTGAGGTCAGGACTCTGTCCAGGCCAGTCAAGTTCCTCCACCCCAAACTCCCTCATCCATGTCTTTATGGACCTTGCTTTGTGCACTGGTCCAAATGATTTGGTGGAGGGGGGATTATGGTGTGGGGTTGCTTTTCAGGGGTTGGACTTGGCCTCTTAGTTCCAGTTAAGGGAACTCTTAAGGCATCAGCATACCAAGACATTTTGGACAATTTCATGCTTCCAACTTTGTGGGAACAGTTTGGGGAAAGCCCCTTCATGTTCCAACATGACTGCACACCAGTGCACAAAGCAAGGTCCATAAAGACATGGATGAGCAAGTTTGGGGTGGAGAAACTTGACTTGCCTGCACAGAGTCCTGGCCTCAACCCGATAGAACACCCTTTGGCAGAATTAGAGTAGAGACTGCGAGCCAGGCCTTCTCATCCAACATCAGTGCCTGGCCTCACAAATGCACTTCTGGAAGAATGATCAAACATTCCCATAGGCACACTAAACCTTGTGGACAGCCTTCCCAGAAGTTGTTCTAGCTGCAAAGGGTGGGCCAAATCAAATTTTAACCCTACAGACTAAGACTGGGCTGCCATTAAAGTTCATGTGTGTGTGTAAAGGCAGGCGTCCCAATACTTTTGGCTAAATAGTGTATCTGGAAAAGACTTACAATGGTGGTGGAAACCTCCTACACATAAATACTACATTTAGACATAGTTATAGGACCTGGAGATGAGACAACTTCTCTACATGAAGCAACATGGTTGGGATTTGGACCCATACACTCAGGTATGCTAAGCAGAAGTTCTAAGCTCTAAGCCACAGAGCTGCCATGTGTGAGAGCCTCCTACACATAACTACACATAAAAACACATGAAAACACATAAATACTGCATTTCTTTAGACATACAAGTGATGGAATTACATTACTCAAGAGTTAACCTTCTTGATTTATTCTGTGAAATTTGGTGTTTTTTTGTGGGTGAGTAGAATATTACCCTCAAATTTTTGGGATTAAATTATGATTTCTGATGTTGGTACACATATCACATTTTTTGGGCTCAAATTATGAATATTTGGAAATAATAAAAAGCACAAAATATTGTGATTCATTTTAAATTTGCATCAGCAATGGTATTGTTTGTGGATTGTAAAGACACCTGTGTGAGTTTGGGTAAAGATTGTTGTGAGATGGAGAGTAACAAGTGAAAGTGACAGAGAAAAATATATTTTACCAAAACATCAAAACATTCCACATTCTAGTATTCTTAAAATCAAAATATTTTAAGTAGAAGCAACAATGTTGCAAAGGAAAATTTATTTCACAAATGTATCTTTATTTCAGAAAGATACATTTCATCTCAACATTAAAAGGGTTTTTTGTGAAAGTTAGAATTGTTCCATTAGAATCAATGGCTAATACTTCATTTGGACTAGAATAGAGCAGATTTTCATTTAAAAAAAATTCTCTCTAATTAGCTCTCATTTTGGTATTTACTATAGCGCCGGCTAAAAAAGACACTTACGTTGAAATGAGAGTTCTTTTCAGGTCTGAGCATGCTCTGTTGTGTTGGCACCTAGTAGTCCAAAATGGGGAATTATTCACTTCTCAGACTTTTATAGATATTTCAGCGTAGAAATCACTTTTTCACACAGTTTAAAAGCAGATTATCTTTAAATAATATAACGCATATTTCAGTACCATTTAGGCAATTATATCATGCTCTAAACATTATTTTCATGTGCAATTCTCCAGGTTTTAGCAGAGTAAGGGTTTGGGCAATATTTGATTTCAGGGAAGTATAGTAAATTCGATTTTGGGAGTATTTTCTCACCAGCGCTATAGTGAATACTGTTTTAGCGCGAATTAGCGCTAATTATATCGCTAATTCACGCTACTTAGCGCCGCAGCTCTATAGTAAATGAGCCCCTATATTACAGGGTGCAGGAGGTGTGTTAGACATATTCCATCTCCTAAGGAGAGTCTGCGTCAAATCCATATTTGATGTCTATAACATCAGGATTTTGTACTGTGAAAGAACACTTTGGTTATCAGACTGCAGCCCATGGTCATATGACCAGTGGACCCTTGGGGGAAGTTCCGCTGAACATATAAATATTTCAGCCTTCCTATCTGATACCCCTAAGCTCTGGGAGCTGGCTCAGTGACATGCTCTAGTATAGTGGTTGTCAAATTATGAGCTAAAAGAGGCCTCAAATGTGGCCCCCGACATCACCAAAGGGCCACACATAATGTTCAACATATGTAATGCCTGAGAGGATTGTCAGAAACTGCAAACCTAATTAATGAAATGAGGGTCAGAGAGTGTGGACATGCTATATTTTTGGCTGGGGGTGGCTGCAGAAGACAACACAAAACCGGGAACATGTTACATGAGTCTAGTAGAGATCAATGCTTTTACCCTAATCAATATTCCCACTACAGACTGCTGTTTTCTGAGGGTCGCACATCATATACCAAAGAACTGCATGTGGCCCTCAGGCTATAGGTTGGGCACCAGGGCTCTAGAAGGTCCACAAAAAAGCTGCGGCAATTGGCAACTGGAGCTCTTAGTTTTTCATGAAGACTACACACCAACATTAGGAGTCATCTCTGAGTGCCAGTGACTCTGATACATCAGATCACATTTATGCTGCATTGAACTGGACTGCATTGAACTGGACTGCATTGAACTGAATGAGAAACAACCTTTGTTAGGAACTTTTTGCCTTCATTCCCATTTATTTTACTGTTGCTATTGTTTGTCCATTTTATAATATTCTTTTCTATAAACATTTTTATTTTATGTTTATTAAAAAATGTTTTAAAACCATTAATATTTTTCTTTCTTAAAGAAAAGATCATCTTGTAACTTCTGTCATATCCCTGTCTGGCATGACAGCGTATATCTAAGGTGTTTCCTATGAGTGAGAATTGCTGCTGCAGATATTGTTATTTGTGTGTATTCCCAGGAAAACACATCGGGGGAGCTATTGTTGTTGTGTGTGTGTGTAAAAAGTTAACTGAGAAGTTAACCAAACCATGTGATGATCAGTCTCAGTCGGCTGGTGCAAAAGTTTCACGTGCTTCGACCTGGAAGGTCCCTATGCAGGGTAAGACTCAAAGTAGCATTATTACAACCATTCAGCATAGCAGTGATGCATCCACCTCATGGAACACATATACCCAACAACAATATGGCCTGCTACTGATTTTTATACTTCCTGTTAATGGGATAAGTTAAACTGCATTATGCTATTTTCAAACCTAAAACTTACGAGTTTCGTTTTTAATGCCAGATTTCCTCCCACGATCTTCAGCTACTCCATGGTACCGTATAACCAATTTTAAAATCAGTGAGTAATGTCCTGTTTTGTATTTCTATGCTTTGTTCATATATTAAAACAATTATCTGCATTCTTCCAATAATTTATTTTATACCTTCTTTTATGCTGGACACAGCATGTAGGTATACTAGGTATACTGGGTTCCAGGTCTGCAGTATTTACCTGTTTATACAGGGCATAAAGGATCATTATTAGATTGAATATAAAGGCTGATTCTTTGCTTTGGGACATATTTCACTTAGAATTGGCTGATGTTCACACAAGTCTGGGGAACACTGAGTTGTAATGGGCACAGGAAATGCTGATTATGTGCAAATCTAAGTAAGACAAAGTGAAAAGGAGTTATGAGAGGCGTTATCCCGGCAGGGTTCTCTGCTTCCACTCTTTGTAACTTGAGGTGTTGTCAAAGGTATAACCTTTCTCCAAGGCTTGAGGAGATAGCTTTTGTGTCTGTGTAAGAGCCTTGAGGAGCTATCTGGCAGATATCATATGTGTTTGATAGTGACTTGGGGAAATGCAAGTTAGTCTCTTGTGTCTGTGAGTAAGAGAGCGATCAAAGTTTATGAAAGATTTCTGACTCTATAGACTTTTTTATAGATGGTCATGCTCAATACATGCAGACAGCAGAACTACTTTTTATAAAACAGTAAATCTAATCCTGCTCACACACACGCGTGGATATGCATACAGGTAAGCTTGTACCAAGCACACATGGAAGTAATGTTACCTTACCTAGCATGGAAGAAGTGTTACCTAGTCCTTGGATAGAGTACATGCATATGCAAGTGCAGGAGTGACCACACAAGGCCAGCAACCAATGGTTCCATCACAATGTGTCTAAATGACTGTTGCAATATCGCTCTTTGCTGCACAATAAAACTGCCAAGCAAACATGTTTGCTGTAACCTGGAACTTAATGCTGTACTCCTGGCAGGAGAAAGTGATTCTTTTCTCCCAAAGTCAGCTCAGGTATGGTATCAGCATGTTTTAGTATCTTAAAAAAAAATCACTTTAATGATCTGCACTTTTTATCTTCTTTATTTGGGCATTTATCACTGCACTGAACTGATAATGAAAGTAACTTGTTCAGGGACTGGAGGAAAGGATTGGGATGCCAAACTGAGTTCTGGGGATTTGCAATAAATGCAGATAAATGCATTTCTGACCTCTGTCACCTGTGAGATTCTCCAGTATTGGTGGGATGCTGTCTGATTTTAATGCGGTGGTGGTCACCTGGATGATTATTATATCTTTACTGAGAGCGCACATGCCCCTGAACAAGACTGTTTAAAAGTGAGCAACATTTTTCTGCATGCTGCTAAATTATTAGACATTCTAGTGTGAAATGACTGACTTTCTGATTCCACATTTATATTACTTCACAACTGTAATAGGGCGTACACACGGTCGGACTTTGTTCGGACATTCCGACAACAAAATTCTAGGATTTTTTCCGACGGATGTTGGCTCAAACTTTTTTTGTCTACACACGGTCGCACAAAGTTGTCGGAATTTCCGATCGCCAACCACGCGGTCACGTACACCACGTACGACGAGACTAGAAAAGGCCGGTTCAGAACCAATCGCGGCACCCTTTGGGCTCCTTTTGCTAATCTCGTGTTAGTAAAAGTTTGGTGAGAGACGATTCGCGCTTTTTCAGACTCGTGGCTTTCAGATCGTTTTCTGCCGTTCAGTTTTTGCTTGTGGGTTTGTATCTGCTCTTCAGTGCGTGCAGTCAGTTCGTATCGGAGTTTTCTGTGTGATCTTGCCCGCTCTTTGCTGTTTTTCAGGTCGCTCTTCACAGGCCTTGCTGTTCTTCAGTGCGTTCTGTTACTTCGTTCTGAGCAGCCGACTGTTTTCTAGCCATGTTTCGTATGCGTACTCCTCGTAGAGTTCGTGCTGTGTGGGGGCTTGGTGTTGGGGTCCTGACCTTGACACAAGTCCAGTCCATGAACAGGGTGGGGAGGAGTTCATGGACCAAGAATTGGTTGCTTCAGCATGACCAATTCTCTCATATGCCTTTGCTCTGTGAGATCCGTGAGAATAATCCTGATGATTTCAGGAACTTTCTCAGGATGACGGACCCCGTGTTTCACCGTCTGTTGGCTTCGCTGACCCCCTATATCAGCAGGCAGGATACCTACATGAGGCAAGCCATCACTCCGGAGCAGAGGTTGGTCGCTACCCTGCGGTATTTGGCGACAGGGAGAAGCCTGCAGGACTTGAAGTTCTCGACAGGCATCTCCCCCCAGGCTCTGGGGATCATCATCCCAGAGACCTGTTCTGCCATCATCCAGGTCCTGCAGAAGGAGTATATGAAGGTAAGATTTTTATCCTTTTATATCACATTTTATTGTATTGAATGTTTGCTAATATCTTGTATTGCTTTCCTCATTCCCTAATTACAATGATTGGAATATGCTGTGAATGTCCCCTTTGTCCTCATTCATGCTGGATTTGTATGTAATTATTATTTTATGTTCTTCATACATATTTGCCCTTCAATAACCTCCCCAGCATGCTCTCCTGCCCTATATTCACCTCATGTAGTCACTTAACAATGTATTTTTATCAGCTCTATAGTAGTGCTTTACCCCAAACACCCCCTAAAATGTTTGGAAATGTTATTTTTGATTTAAATTCAGGCAGAGTGCCAGAGGCTTTTTTTTGTGGTGTCCCCAAATAATTTTTAGTAACCCTCCCTCCCCCAACTGCTAAGTCAGCTGATCCCAATTCTCTATCCTCAATCATCTATCTGCTGACTTTGCCAAACCCATACACACTATACCCACCTCTTTACTGGTCAGATTTATGGATGAATTCCCCAAAGCATGTAGTGCAAGGGCCTGCCTGTATACTTTCCAATGGCACTGTTTAAAGTTTTTGTGTCCTATTATTATCTTGACAGGTAATAGCAGAATGTCCAAATGTCCTCAAATGTGTACAATGTGTATTTATATCTTTGTATTATGACACTTCTTACCTGTCCAGTGGGCTGCCAATAGTGTAACTAAGGAGGGGCTGTTTCAAGTAATACCCATTATTTAGGCATTCATCTCTCAATGAAGTGAAGAGGGTTACCTGTCCAAGATTTCCACACACCCCCTATAATGTTAGAAATGGCCCATGAGAGGGGGGGGGGAATATGATAGGTGTACCTTATACTTTGGCCTTGTTAAATTCCCCTTACTAAATGCTATCTGGAGGTTGCCCCATAATGTTTGTGTCTAATCTGCTTGCCATGTTTCTGTGAAAAAATAGTAATGTTTATTGTTTTTTCCTCAACAGTTTCCTTCCACGCCACAGGAATGGCAGACTGTGGCCTCCCACTTTGCCCAGCGGTGGGACTTTCCTAACTGCGGAGGGGCAATTGATGGGAAACACGTCCACATCGTCCCACCACCCAACTTGGGGTCATACTATTATAATTACAAGGGGTTCAATAGTATAGTGATGTTGGCGGTGGTGTCGGCTAATTACGACTTCTTGTATGTGGACATGGGCAAGAATGGCCGGATGTCCGATGGTGGAGTCATCGCCCAGACGGAGTTCTACAGGCGTCTCCAGAATGGCAGCTTGGACTTGCCAGCTCCAGAGGACAATGTTGAAGGACTCCCATTTGTGTTCATTGCTGATGAAGCGTTTGCGCTGGGGGACCACCTGATGCGGCCATTCCCAATGAGGACCCTCACCCCGGAACAGAGGGTTTTTAATTACCGGCTGGCCAGAGCCCGAAGAGTGGTGGAGAACACATTTGGAATCCTGGCCAGCCGGTTCCGCCTATTTATGACACCCATCCATATGGCGGAGTATAAACTGAACCATATTATACTTGCGTGCTGTGTTCTCCATAACTTTTTAAGGAAACATTCGGCCAACTATGCTGGCTCAGTTGGGCCTGAGGCCGGAATCATACATCAAACCACACTGACGGCACTTGAAAGTGGCCGTCCTGGCTTGCCCTCCCTGAGTGCCTGTGATGTCCGGTTACGCTACCTGGAGTTCTTTGCGGGTAGGGGGGCTATCAATATGCCCGCAAATATGTGAAGCCTTTTTATAATAAAAAACAAAAAGAAAGTCTTTGTGGACATTTACTGCTTGTGTTTGTTTTAGCTGACCCTGACAGAAATGTTTTGAGTGCAGAAAATGGCGTGATTGTGTAACCTTATACAAACCACTGTTGGCTGTTATTTACTAAATGCAAAAACACATTTCACTACAAATGCAGTTGCAACTGCACTGAAACTGCACTTGTAGTGCAAAGTAGATTTGCCCTTAGGAAATAACCCCCATTTTCTCAGAAAACAACAATTACATCACCCCAAAAATGTTGTAGCGTTGAGACAATAATCCACACATTCTTGATTAACAATCTTTTTAATACCTGCACAATCACATGTGCATTTACCAAAGGTTTTTCAAACAAACCAACATGTTTGTTGTATAACAATTTTTGTGGTGGCATTATCCAAAATCAAAATGTCCATTTTATAGAAAACAGGCCTGTGTAAAACCAACAAGAAAGACACAAATCTTGAACTTACAAACGTCACATTTGGTCGAATTTGAAGGCAATATCAGACATGAGTATTTAGGAACTGTGTTTGATATTGCGTTCAGATGGGGGGAAATCACCCCAGGAAAAGCCAAATTTGGAAGATGCACACAAATTTCCCAATGTCAACATGTGCGACCTGCCATCACGGGGGATCAAGGGACGTGTTTTGGGGGAGAAACCCCTTCCTCACCGCTACTTTATTATTGAGGAAGGGGTTGCACCCCCAAAACGCCTCCATTGATCTCCCGTGATGGCAGATAGCACATGTTGGCACACTGTGTGCATCCTCCAAATTTGGCTTTGGGAAAAATCACAAAAACATTTAGCACATTGTAGCACACAAAAGAAGAAAGTGATTTGGAGGGGTTTTAAACTCGCCCCAAAACATCAATGATGTTTTTATATTTTGGAATAACATCATTGATGTTTTGCTTGATGATTTCCAATTGTAAATTACACCCCATGATCTCCCCGATCAGGATCTGGGCACTTTCGGATGTGAAAGGATCTGGATCCACAACCTCACGATCACCTAAAAAGAGAGGAACCCCAAAATAAATTTGGTTTCAAAAAAATGCCGCCATCCATCTCTTATCTGAGCCTGTGGTTGCAGACACTCACCTGTTGTGGTGACTAGTTCCACCACATCTTCCTCCTCCTGCTCAGCTTGTGTTGGGGGGATTTCCCCTTCTTCCGGGGGGGGGCTCTTGTCTCCCCGGATGAGGGGTGTCCTCCGAGTCTTTTCTCCCCTATGTAAAACAAAAAAGGTATACTTAGCACACAGATGTTTAATGTCAGAACTATAAAGATGAAACATTGCTTGGAAGTGGGGTACAATTGTCTATTTTAGCAGAGTTCCAAGATGTCGCTTTTTTAGTGCCCTTTGTCAAGCTGCAATACTTTACCTGTTTAGTACAAGCTTCACAGATGGAGACCCCCCTATAGTATACATTGGAGCACCTGTGTGGCCCCCCTAATAAAAATGGTGTTCTTTTGTCCCACACTATAGTGCTCCAGTGTCCAGATGTGTAAACAGCTGCTCAGTGTCCTCTCCTTACACAGAATCTAGTTTGCATTTCATTCTAGTAACAAAGCCATCTACACAACCCAATTCTTTGAAGACAAGTATAGGGCGTCAAAATGGTGGCCAAATGCATATGGGCTAAACAATGGTATTTTATAGTTGGAACGAAAAATGTTTGATCCGAACGAATAATGTGCCCATGAACATGAAAGTTGCCATTTTAAACTGTACAACAGTTCCTAAAAGCACATGGAGCAGCACGAACGTAATAAAGACAAAAAGAATAGGAACACAGCACAACTACTTACTTTTTTGCAGCACTCTCCGGATCTTTCTGTACTGCTCATGTTCTCTTAATTTCAGGTCCGACCACCGGTTCCTGAGCTGATCTTTCGATCGTTGTACCCCGAAATTCCGGTGCAGACTCCTGACCACTTTCGCCATGATCTTGGCCTTTCAGATATTGGGGTTGGGGTAAGGCCCATACTTTCCATCATAGTCGGACTTCTTCAGGATGTCCACCATCTCCAACATCTCCCCAAAGGACATATTTGAGTCCTTAAATCTCCTTCTGGATCGGGACATTTCAGGCTCTGGCCTTTCCTCCTCCTCCTCGTTGCTACAATTAGCACGATCCTGCTGTGTATCCGCCATGTGCTCTTCCCCCACTGCGCCGAATGAAAAGGGGCGGGGAATAGACTAGAAAGAACGTCAGGGGTGGGCGGATTACGTACGATCTGTGAGCGGAGGAAGGAGCATCTGAGACGCCGATCGTGATAACGAAGGTAAGATCTAAACTTGCGCCTATACTGCTTCAAAATGGAAGCCTATATTGTAACAAGATTAGGGGAGTTTTGCCTGACATTAGGGTTTGTCTTGTGTTGTGTCTTTCAGAGAAAATGGATGGGTTCAACTACCACAATTTCCTGCCCCTGTTCATAGACAAGTACAGGGAGCTGCCCTGTCTGTGGCAAGTGAGACACCCCCACTATAATCACAAACAGTAGAGGCAGGCAGTGCTGGAGAAACTGCTGGAGTTGGTGAAGCCGGTGGTCCCCACAGCAACCATCCCTTATTTAAAAGCCAAAATTGGTGGCCTGAGAAGCACATATCTTAGGGAACGCAAGAAGGTCACAGATTCCCAGAGATCAGGAGCTGCAGCAGATGACATTTATGTCCCCAGACTCTGGTACTATGAGAGACTGCGATTTCTGTCAGACCACACTGAAGTCAGGGAATCCCTCTCTACTCTTCCTTCCACTCTTCCTTCCATCCCAGCTGAGGCTTCCGATGTCTAACCTGGGCCTTCCAGCCAGGAAGAAGTGGAGGAGCCCAGCTGGAGTCAGGTATAGCATTCTTCTACAGATTTCTGGGCAATAAATAAATTATGTTTACTAGATGTTATTATTGATCACTAATTGCTGATTGAAAAAAGTGATTTACATATCAATAGACAGTAGTGGGCACCCAAAATTGGGACAAGAATGAAAAATGCTGGGCTCAGAAGGATAGTCTGTTATATTTGTTAACATTCAATTTGCAGCAGTCAGGAGGTGAAAATTGTGTGTGATTGATGAAGAAAAAACTAAAACTATGTCCCTTTTTCATACACAGGAAGACCTCAGCCAGGAGGAGGTTGTGGAATGTGGCAGTCAGGAGGAGGCGGGGATTAGTCGCAGCCAGGAGGAGGCGGGGATTAGTGGCAGCCAGGAGGAGGCGGGGCTAAGTGTCAGCCAAGAGAAGCCTGGGACCAGTCGCAGCCTGACTGAGTCTCAGGTCCCTCCCCTCCGCCTGCCATATAAACGAGCCAGGAAGGCCACTCCGAGTCCCGTGCAGGATTCAGCGTTCAGGCTGATCCAGGAGGCTTTGGCGTCCCTCAGAGCCTTACCAACTCCTGAAGAGGCCTTTGCCTGCATGGCTGCCACCAAATTGCAGGGCATGCAGGAGGGTCAACGCAGGCTCTGTGAGGACCTGCTTTATAAAGTCCTACATAAGGGGGTGAGTGGGGAACTAACACCCAAGACCGACGTGGTTGAGTTGGATCATCCTCCTCCTCCTCCTCCTCCTGCTGCCACAACTCCACCACCACAGCCACCACGTGGAAGGAGGCGTGGAAAGAAGACCAAAGAGTGATGACCCTGGGTTCAGACTGGTCTGACAGAAGATGCAGTCTCTCGTATGACCACAGCCTGGGGACACAGATGTCATCTGCTGCTTTCTGGATCTCTGGCACTTCTGGACCAGACTGCACTCCTTTAGATAAGGACTCCTCAGGCCACCAATTTTGCTTAAAAATAGTTGATGTCTGCCCTGGGGGTACAAAGCTTCACCCACTTCTGCAGTTTCTCCAGCGTTGCCTCCCTCTTTGTTTAGTTGTGAGCCGTTAATAAAATTTTTTAGGTAAATTATACTCTCCTGTGTGTTCATCCAAAAAGGACAGTTTGTTGGTGACGATTCAGGTACATTTCTAAAGTACAATGTGAAATTACAAGAGACAACAACACCAAACAATCACCTACAGATTAAATAGAACAACATATCAATGGTGTTGTAGGAACTTGTCACAAAAAACACACACAAACATTTTCGGGAGTACAAATCAAAATCGCAAACAAAATAAAAATAAAATACAAACACAAAAAAAGAATCTACATTAAAGCCAAAAAATATATAAAAAATATACAAAAATATGTTGTCAGATGTGAGAAATCAAAATATATTGAGGGAATCACGATAAATAGTAACAAAATAAGTTTGTGAGAAGTGTGTGTGAATATGAGCAGCAAAACTACTTAATTCTTGTCACATTATAAAGAAGAAGAGAGTGCGCTGTATTAAACCATTTTTAACATTGCAGCGTGACGAAAGTGCTGTATCCATTGCGAACGCTACCAGAACGAGCTGTTCCGTCTTGGAATTTCTTCTGAGCATGCGTGGCACTTTGTGCGTCAGAACAGGCCACACACGGTCGGAATTGACGCGATCGGATTTTGTTGTCGGAAAATTTTATCTCCTGCTCTCCAACTTTGTGTGTCGGAAAATCCGATGGAAAATGTCCGATGGAGCCCACACACGGTCGGAATTTCCGACAACACGCTCCGATCGGACATTTTCCATCGGAAAATCCGACCGTGTGTACGGGGCATTACTGTCAAAAAAATATGTTTCTACTACTGCCTAGAAGTATAAAGAAATACATGCAGATGAAAAATGTGTGTGTTAGTGTGTGTTACAGTGAAATTCAGTAGCATAGAACAAGAATTATAGGACATAAAGCAGGGTTCGTTTATCTGTGACTGATGATGACCACTATATCAAGCTCTTGACATAACTACTTTAGCTGCCTATAGGGAAAAAAAACATGCAGAGGTAAGAAAGAATAGAAGGGTGTGTAAAACTACATTGGGGAACCCATCAGAACAAAGACGGCACCTTTTGGTACAAATTGCTGAATATTCACAGATTACAGATTCACTGAGGCTGATTTACCAGTCGAGAATCTTTTCACATTAAATTGTGTGAATATTTGTTTCAATTATCCAATCATGAGAAAAACAAATTCCTGTTTACCTATTCCATCTGCACATGATTGGATAATTAAAGTGAATATTTACATAATTTACTGTGTGAAGAGTTTCTATTCCTTTAGGAAATTTGACCAAATATCCACTCTGAATAAACTGGAGTTAATCTGCGTTGACTTTTTATTGATGCACACCAGTCCACTCATCTCTGCATATGACCAAATCAGAAAAAATAAATTGTTACTATACAGTATGATAAACCTAATTCAAACATAACACTGTTCTGTAAAACAAATAACTAAATAACTTTAAATACTTTACATTTAGGAGACAATCAAAATGTTCCTGGTAAAGGTTATTCCTAAGTTATGTTTTTTCCATAACTTAGCATATATGATACCCAGTTCCCTTCACCCGATTTGGGAACATCGCTTAGAATCTATTCACCTTCAGCTAGTTTGCTGCTTACATTTATATGCTAATCAAAGCTAAAGCCAGTCTTCAATTGGAAACCTAAGATTGCCTGTATGTTGACTACACAGAGAGCTTGAAAGCTTTATGAAGAGATTCAAAGTTGTTGTGTCAGATTTTAAAATTAAATTAAGGCTATCTTTTCTACCTGACACATTTTAAATTAAGTTCTGTCTTTAATTTATGTTTTTAGTGTTTCTTAGCTTATTTAAAATAGATATGTTGCATTTGACGGGCTAGATTTTAATGACCTTCCAGTGCCTGAGGAACTTAAATAATACAGTTGACTGACAATTGACAAAGAACAATGATCTTTCTTCGAATGATAAGCATTTAATAATATATTGAGCACATTGTCTTTAGGTCAAATATATTATATGGAACAATCAAAGTCATTTTTAAAAGAATTTAAGTATTTTATAGTTAACAGAACTAAAAATAAAATATGAATTTTTGTTTTTCCCATCTACTAGCAATAACAGAATATGAAGGCTCAAAGAGATGATCAGAATGATGGGTAAAGGGATTTTATACAAAATATTTTACAAATAGATTTTTTTTTTAGTTAGTAGCTGATGCAGCCTTGTGACACCTCCCTAAGCTGAAGTCAAGGGAGATATAAAATACACAAATGAATGCAGTTCTGCATCCATACATTATTAAATATATTTTAAATGCAACTGATATATGTATCTGAATTTGGCATCCTTCTCATGCAGTTCCCTATAGGGCAGAACTCAGTCTGAAACCCCTGGGAGGCTATACTACATAGGCCAGTTTCCATCCTCTCTAGGTGCAAAAGACCTGCAACTCTTTAAAGATGAAACATAGAGTTATAAGCACTATGGTACTGCAATTTTTATTGATACCCACCCTAGGTTTCTAAGAATGTGTCCCCCATGACTAGACTATAATCGACACATGAACTTGAAACATTTTCCTCTCTCGCTCTGAAATTGACCTCCACAGAACCAATGTAGCCATCTACCCAGTTAGGCCCCATGGCTCTCCCTACCACCACTTTACTATCCTTTCTTATCCACCCCTTATTCTTTACTGCCCTCCATTCCTTTCCACTCTCCTCCTTTTTCTTTTTCTCCTTTTCCTTATCTCTCTCTCCCTTTCCCCTTGTTTTTCTTTTTTTTGCTTGTTCTTCTCTACTACTCTTTTCTTTCCACTTCATCCAGCTGGATTCCATTTGCTGCATCACAAATGCTTTGATTTTCCTTTCACCTGCTATTAGAAAAAGGGACAAATGCCATATGCTATGCAATGCCACAACATGATGACTACCACCAATGCATGACCTCCAGCACATATAATCCTAGCATATTGTACAATGTTGTATGACTATTTAAAGAGGAAGTAAACCCTAATGGGTTTACTTCCTCTTTGTTTCCCTGCAAAGGTAAAGCATAATGGGCTACTATGCATCGCATAGTAGCCCATTATGTGTCGCTTACCTGACACAGGAGCCTGCGATGTCACCGCTGTCCCCTCTGCTACGGAGCATCCATCTTCTTTCCAGGTATTGTGTAGGTTTACCGTGTAGGTTTAGGAGCTATTTCTTGGACCTACAGGTAAGCCTTAATCTAGGTTTACCTGTAGGTCAAAGTGGTCTGTAAGGGTTTACAATCACTTTAAACCAAAGTTGTCAGTTGCCCTCCCAAACCCCCATCCCTTATCTTGCCATACACTGACATTTTCTGTGGCATTTGATATACCGCCTCCCCCATTTTCCTTTTCTGTCAGTTATTATACCTTCTGTATGCCTTTTTCAAACCTACAAAAACCTAATCAACTCTTTGTAAAAAAAAACAGCACTCAAACTGGGAGAGAGACAGGAGTCAGAATCATGTACAGTAGGTGTGCTGCATTCAAACATGTTAACAAGTATAGGAAAAGAAAATAGAGTAAGCAGAAGGAAGACCTCATCATTCATCATGTAAGTGGTGATAACCACCTGGTTTGTTGTGTTAAAAGACTGTATTAATCTTAGGAATGGATGAAAAATATTTCAAATGCTTTGAACTCCCTATATACAGTATATTTATTCTGTACACGTAGCTGTTTGCCTGGAGTTCAACTTTAAAGAAAAATAGACATGCAATTAATTTGTGGTCACAAAAAATAATACAATACAGGTGAAAGAAGCAGAAAAAATAATAATGTGAAAGTGGAAACTCCTGCGCTGTCGGGGGGGCCTACGCTTTTCCCCCACTTTTGTCAGAATAAAAAATAGCTTGTAAATTGATTTCATGCCCACTCACACTCTAATGACTGTCATAACTTTTGGATTCACTTTTCTCCAATAATAGCACCCTTTTTTACCTGGCCCATGTTGTTTTTTTTATCTTTCTGGAAGAAGGATACAAGCCCTTTGACTGACTGGTGTTAAGAGCTTTTGGACAAAGAGCCTCATCTGGGCCCTGCTCTAGAGGAAAGCAGGAGTCAGCCTGGCCATTGACAGTTAGTTTTTTTTTGTTCAGCCAAGCGGTCCTTTTTTTTTTTCATTTTACAACTTGTTCATTTGACAGAAGTTGATCAAATGATTGACTTCTGCCGAACAGGTACAACCACACACTGATCTTCCTGCTGAACCAGCCAAATTTCAGTGTATGGTTGGCTTAGGGACAGTCCATTTAAATGGACACTCTAGAAGGCAACAACGAGCCATTCTAGAGGCTTTTTGTAACATTTCGCAAAGGTTTTCCAGCTATATGCAAGAATTAAAATAAATAGGATTCAAGTGTGGCTATTGCTTCAGTAAGTCATATTTCCTATTTACTATTATTTCAGCAGTTTCCAAATAAGGAGTTCAGAAATGTAAACCTAGTTTTCTAGTTCACGTTTCCTCTTATAATAATGCTAGTCAGAAATGCCTGTTAAATAAACAAGAAAAAAGAGAAATACTAAATTACAAAAAAAAAAATCCTAGTGGTATGAATGTACAATACAGTGTACAAAGTTCTCAGTCTGGGGAATATGATGTATAGCACATCTTTCATACAGTTTTTGACACACATTGTGCCATTGCATTGGTGACAATCAGTGATGCAGTGGCAGTCAGTGATAATCAGAGGCTTTTGAAATCTCTTACTGTAGGTCCCCAAACCATGTCCCTTGAGCTGCAATTGTCTGCATTAAACAAAGCAGGCTCAATGAAAGGAAAAATGAAAAACAATTGCTCTCTGTGTGGCGTGCTCACATTATACAGGTGCATTGCATAAATGCATTTTGCATAAAATTGCATTTTTATGCAATGTACAACTGCACTCTACAAAGCATGAGTGCATTATAATGCACTGTTGTGCATAAAGCTGGATTAAAAGTTTGTTCATTTTTAATAGAAATTAAAAGAAAAAATCTAAACACTGTGATGCTTTGTTACAATGCAGCACCGTGCGGGTGCACAATGCATACTAGCAGGTGCTCATTATGCACAACATAACATACAACAAGAAGATAAAAAATTAGGACTTAGGCCCCATTCACACCTTGGACCAGCAGAAATGTGGGTAGAAACAAGCGCTTCTGCAAATGCATGAAAAATGTGCTGCAAATGCAGGTGGCAGTTATACATTTTTGCCACCTGTTTTCCACTAAACAAAACATGCATAAAATGTGCCAAAATGCACAAAACCTGCTTGGCTCAGTGCCAAAATTTGGTATATGAGCTTCTTTAGCCTAATTTTGGAGTAGAACGGTGTTTATTTAAATGTATGCACCTGATCTATAAATACACTAAAAAAGAGCAAAAAAGGTGCCAAAATCTGTTGCTCGTGTGAACGAGACCTTATGTGTGACAATTACTTGACTGTGCTTAATGTTTACTTAATATTATTATTACTATTATTATTTCAGCACCTCTCTATATAAGGAATTCACAAATATAATGTTATTTCTCCAGTTAGTGCTTTCTTTTATAATTAATATTTGTATATTAATATTTAAAAGTATTAGGAAAGGTAATGTTTAATGCTGATTCATCTCTTGTGACCTTTTAAACACGTACTGTAGTGAACAACCTACAAATAGAGGCAACAGGCTGTTCAGACTGAATATAATGTGCCCTGAATACAACCGAGCTTGTTAGAGAATATGAAGCATAAGTGCAATATTCATTAACTTTGAGATTTTGGAAATTAACAACAAACTGATTTCATATCCACTATACAGTTTTATCATAGAGTTTATTAAAAGCAAAAAATTAGCCTGACGTATCATTCATCATTTTTCAAAGAATTATTTGGCAGCACTAATATGGCAATACTTAGAGCAGTCTACATACCATGATATGCACGATGGGGTCAATTCACTAAGCGTTAAATAACGTCAGAAAAAATGCGGGAAAATAGCTCTTGTGTTAAATCAGTTTTGAAAGTGCAATTCAATTGTCTGCTAAATAACTACTGCAGTAGTTTCAATAATGCGGTAATTACCGCATATTTTCATGCGGTAATTTATTGCATTAAGCTGGTTGCTAAGGAGTGGGCCAGGAAGCCGGCCGCTGCATCCTTAACAACAGATGACTCGTCAGCTGTCAGCGGGTTTCCTGCTTACAGATGAATGTAAAGAAAACAAGCCACCAATTTAAAATTATGAAAAAAACAGCTCCCCCAGGCTCTTTCGGTCTGGTATGTATTTTAAGGAAAACCCCATGCCAAAATGAAAAAAGAAACAGTGTGCCCCCCCCCCAAAATCCATACCTGGCCCTTACCTGAGCATGCAGCCCGTCAGGGCAGGTCAGGAAAGGGAGGGGACAAACGAGCGCCCTCCCCCATACCCAGGCCACATGTGCTCAACATGGGGGCTCTGCTCCTCCCCACCCCAAAGCACCTTGTCCCCATGTTGATGGGGACAAGGGCCTCTTTCCCACAACCCCGGGCTGTGGTTGTGGGGGTCTGCGGGTATGGGCTTATTGGAATCTGGAAGCCCCCTTTAAAATGGGGGCCCCTCAGATCCCACCCCCCCATGTGAATGAGTACGGAGTACATTGTACCCCTACTCATTCGCCAAAAAAAGTGTCAAAAATAAATAAAAACACACACACAGTTTTTGACAATTCCTTTATTAACCACTTCAGCCTTTTCCCCCTTCCTGACCAGAGCATTTTTGCGCTGCGACGCTTTAACTGACAATTGTGCGGTCGTGCAATGTTGTACCCAAACAAAATTAATGTCCCTTTTTCCCACAAATAGAGCTTTCTTTTGGTGGTATTTGATCGCCTCTGCGGTTTTTATTTTTTGCGCTATAAACAAAAAAAGAGCGACAATTTTGAAAAAAAACGCATTATTTTGTACTTTTTGCTATAATAAATATCCTCAATTTTTTTTAAAACAGCTAATTTTTTCTCAGTGTAGGCCGATATGTATTCTTCTACATATTGGTTTGTGCAAAAGTTATAGCGTCTACAAAATAGGGGATAGATTTATAGCATTTTTGTTATTTTTTTTTTACTAGTAATGGCAGCGATCTGCGATTTTTATCGTGACTGCGGACACATTGCGACCGTCGGCCATGAGCATCAGCACCCCCGCTGTGCAGCGGGCATGAGCGCGCTTGCTATCCCGACCCCGTGAGCTGACGTATAGCTACGACAGCTCGCGCAGGGGAGCCAACCTGCCGCAGTGTAACTGAGGTGGTTGGTCGGGAAGCAGTTAAATATTAGAAAATGAAATGTCCCCTGAAAAACTGTAGATACAGCATCACTCACAACACCCGTGCACCGCCGGACCCCCAAAAAAAAAAAAAACTCTGGCCCCAAAGGCTCCTGCTGGCTGCTAGGTATTTAAGAACTGTCAGACAAATGAGCAGTCTGGGCCAGAGGGGTTTTTTCTCCTTCCTGTTCAGGTCCAGCGGTGTGGCGGGCAGTGTTATTGACATTGAATCTACTTCGGGGGACACCCCCCAAAGCACCCCCCTCAAGGTGATGGCATTTGGCCTGGTATGGTTCAGGAGGGGGGGTGCTCGTTTGTTCCCTCCCTTTCCTGACCTGCCGGGTTGCATGCTCAGATAAGGGTATTTTATGTATTTTGGGGGGTACAACATGCCATTTTTTTAGATTTTGGCATGGGGTTCCCCTTTTTTACTCTTTGCTACATTTGTGAATTGGAATTAAGAGCTTACAGCATGGAATTTCGTGATATTTACTGGGATTTTTTTCCTTTTTGCAGTAAATACCGCATAATCGTTATTTTTTTTTGTGAATTTACTTTTTTTTTACCGCATGCAATAATTTATGCAAATGAATGTTGTAAACGTTAGCAAATTGACCCCTATGTTTGGTAATGAGTTTCTGTGTCAAACAACGGGAAAGAGAATGTGATTTCAGACAGTTGAGAAGTGTCAGTTGTGAGGTGATTTCAGACTCCCTAATAACCTTAACAGCACTGGCAGCTCTCATATTTATATGTTGACATATTAACCAGCTCTAGCTGTACATGCAGATTAAAAATGTATTAACAATACTGACGTTTACTCTGGCACTGAATAATAAGGTTATGTTGCTGAGGTGGATGGGTGTTAAGTCACCCTTCAAATTTACTCTGCACTTTTTCCTTTACTTTTGGACAGAGAGGGGTTGAATTACAACCTCTGTTGGGTTTTTATTGCTATCTGTGTCCCTCCTGGGGAGATTCACTATTTTAATTTGTCATGGTGACCAATGTCAACATTTTCCAGTTGCTACCAGAACAAGTGGAGAGGTAGCATTTTCCAATGGTGACAATTCCTCTTACCCTTTTTTCCTATCACTTCCTGTTGTTTTGGGACAAAGAAAAATTAAATGCAATGTTTATCCTCATGACACATCACAGGAAGCACCCTCATGGCTAACAGAGGACAGAATTAGAAATAGACTTGAAAAAAAAACATTAATAAGCCACCGGAACCAGATGGCTTGCACCCGAGGGTCCTTAAGGAATTCAGTCAAATAATTGCCAGACCATTGTTCCTAATTTTTACGAGCAGTCTACTGACTTGAATGGTACCAGCTGATTGGAGAAAAGCCAATGTAACACCAATATTTAAAAAAGGGCCAAGATACATCCCTGGGAATTACAGACCAATTAGCCTAACCTCATTTGTATGCAAGCTCTTGGAGGGGATGATAAGGGACTAGATACAAGATTTTAGTAATGACAGCGGTATCATTAGCAGTAATCAGCATGGATTCATGAAGAATTGTTCTTGCCAAACCAATCTATTAACCTTCTATGAGGAGGTGAGCTGCCATCTCGATAAAGGAAGGCCCGTAGACGTGGTGTATCTGGATTTTGCAAAAGCATTTATTACAGTTCCCCATAAATGTTTACTGTACAAAGTAAGGTCCGTTGGCATGGACCATAGGGTGAGTACATTGATACAGGGGCGAGTTCAGAGGGTAGTGATAAATGGGGAGTACTCAGAATGGTCCGTGGTGGAAAGTGGGGTCCCCCAGGGTTCTGTCCTGGGACCAATCCTATTTAATTTATTCATAAACGACCTGGAGGATGGGATAAACAGCTCAATCTCTGTATTTACAGACGATGGTAAGTTAAGTAGGGCATTAACTTCTCTGCAGGATGTGGAAATCTTGCAAGAAGATCTGAACAAATTAATGGGGTGGGCAACTACATGGCAAATGAGGTTTAATGAGGTTTAATGTACTCACTGGGGGGAGAACCTCTGGGGGAATCTAGAATGGAAAAGGACCTGGGGGTCCTAGTAGATGACGGGCTTAACAATGGCATGCAATGCCAAGCTGCTGCAAGCAAAGCAAATAGAATATTGGCATGCATTAAAAAGGGGATTAACTCCAGAGATAAAACAATAATTCTTCCACTCTACAAGACTCTGGTCTGGCCGCACCTGGAGTATGCCGTCCAGTTCTGGGCACCAGTCCTCAGGAAGGATGTGTTGGAACTGGAGAGAGTCCAGAGAAGGGCAACAAATAAAAGGGACTGGAGGACATTGGTTATGAGGAAAGGTTATAAGCACCAAATGTATTTTCTCCGGAGAAGAGACGCTTGAGAGGGAATATGATTTCAATGTGCAAATTCCGTACTGGTGACCCCACAATAGGGATAAAATGTTTCCGCAAAAGGGAATTTAATAAGACATGCGGCCATTCACTAAAATTAGAAGAAAAGAGGTTTAACCTTAAATTGCGTAGAGGGTTCTTTACTGTAAGAGCGGTAAGGATGTGGAATTCTCTTCTACAGGCAGTGGTTTCAGCGGGGAGCATTGATAATTTAAAAAAACTATTAGATAAGCACCTGAACGACCACAACATACAGGGATATACAACGTAATACTGACATAAAATCACACACATAGGTTGGACTTGATGGAATTGTGTCTTTTTTCAACCTTGCCTACTATGTAACTATGTAACTGACAGGAAATTTAACCTTTCCCTACTCTATCTCTCGCCCCCCCCCCCTCGAAAAAAAATTGGGCTATACATATGCTTTACAGTGGCGTTTATGGGATAGTTTCAAGGAATGCCTCTGCAGTAATGTTTGGAATGAGAGTTTAGAGGGGCTAGTCAAGATTGAATAGAGATTGTCTAAAAAAAAGGTATAAGACCTGACCAAAGTCACTGTATAGTAACAACATACCTTTTTTATGGGTTTCCACCACTACCAGTTCTAGATGGAGGAGGAAAGCAGTGGGGTATGTTGAGAGCATAGTGGAAGAACACTGTGATTTTGAAGTCATGAAGTTAGCCCAACAAAAGTATGTACATTTCCTCTGGGTCCTTGAGATCTGCCAGAAGAGTAAATGGAGAGTTATGGTGAAACACTATAAAAACACCCCTATGTTTGGACTGGGCGGAAGCTAGATATACCTGGGGGTAATGTGGACTAAATAATCTAGGGGTAGAACCAGATGCTAAATGTGTTTCCTGGAGACAGACTACATCTGCTTTAAAGCAGTATTAAATCCAAAACCAAAAATGTAATATATTGCAGCTTACATCATTAGATGTGGTTGCTGCTTTAGTTTTCTTTTTTAGGCTGTTTTTCCTGTGTTTTTACCTGTTGATTTGGCCTTTAACACAACCCTTGTATTAGACTGCCTTCACTGCTGAAGGAGCACAGCAGGTACAACAGAAATGGTCAGTCTGGGGGGAGGGGAGTGTTAGAAGGACTAACAGATTTAGATACACTAACAAATTGAAGCCAAATTCCAGCTTCCTTTTCATTCCTTTGACATTAAGAGTAAGTGTATTCAAGGGAGCCATATAAGGGCAGGGGGAAGTGCACGATGAAAGGCTACAACAGAGACCATGGGCAAGTCCTCCCGGGGAAAGGTGGGAGTTGGGGGGAGAGGGGAGGAGTTCATGGTGTACAGTAAACTGAGAAACAAACAAACAAATACACAGTGAAACCAACAGATGAAGGGGAGTACCATGTCCATCGTTGGATCTGGGTCAGTGGAGCTCAAACCTAGAAGTAAGTTTCTATGTCATAAGTTTCCTTAAGTAGGAACCTCAGAGATAGAAGCTCGGAGGGGGGGGGGGCAGTGCCTGTCCCCCCTGAGAAAACACAGAAAACAACAGAAAAACAATAATTTGTGAGCACATACCTGGTCTATTGTGGACACCTGGAGCTGACATAAGCAATATCATGTGGAAAAGGGAAGTTTGCTCAGAAGGTAGGATGGGCCTGAGGTTTGTTGGCACACAGCATTGGGTCTGGGCCAGCAGATAGTAATAGGCGTCAAGGGTCCATAACAAAGAGTAAACATGAGAAAAAAACAAAATTGTATAACATGCTCTTATTTCGGAGCTTTAAACAAAACAATTTGTGCCCTGAAATGTGGACCAGGGGAAGGTAAAGTGTTGCACTATCACTGCCTATGTGGCAGTAATAAGTTCCAAGACCTAAGCAAGATAAGTCAACAGGCCTGTGGTTGATGGTATGTTAAAATGCCCATGATCATCAGCCCATAGGCAACATTCAGGGGTTGGCTGAAAAGAACTCAGGGTAATGAGCACAAGCCCCCCAAACTGTTTAAGTAAGATTCAAGAATACATTTCAGAATACAGAGTATCTGGTGACTGTATCTGCCTGATAAAATATTAGTCATAGAGGAAAGAAAAACAAAGAACATACTGGAACACAAGTATGAAAAACTGTATGTGTGTATAGGTGAGCTTTAGGAAGACAGTGTACCATAGTCAGCCCATAGGATCAGATGAAACTTAGGCCGGGGATGTGAAATGACCTTGCGTGTGAGAGCCTGGACACCCATGATCAGAAGAAATGGTGTTCAGCTTCATCAGGGAGCAAGATGTGGATCTCCACATTTGACCTTTTTAAAATAAAGTACGAGTGGTCAGATTCAAGTCCTGTGGAGTGGACTGAAGATCCTTGGGTTGTTTCAGATGTACTGAGACCCCTGATAAGAAAAGTGGATAGCAAAAGGAAAGGCCCACTTGATTGGGATCTGGTGATGCATCAAGATGTGGGTTTGGGGCTACATGGATTGACGTTTAAATATAGGGGAACCATGGCCATAAAAAGGTGGTTTGAATAACCTTGAAATGTAAGAGTCTTTCATACCTGCTGCTGCTAGCAGTTGCTCTTTTGTGCAAAAATAATTGAGTTTCATTATGATATCCCTAGATGGACCATACGGTGTAGGACAGGTAAGAGCCTGGTGTACGTGATCAAACTCAAGCCTCTCCAATTGGGTGCCAATTCCTGCAATAAGGCAGTAATAGTGGATTGGAGATCATGGATGGACTCAGGAATACCATGGATACATAGATTGGAATGTCTGGATCTATTTTCAAAGTCCTCCAACTGGGACTGAAGTATGATTCTCTTATTTGAGTTATTCTAACTCACAGCTCTGGGTAGTCACCTATAGGTCATCTACGTGGTGTTCCAAGTCAGATGCATGCCACTAAAGCTTGCGTATTTCAAGGGAGAGTCACTCTGTGATTTGATCAGATGTACTTTTCAAAGCTCTCTTCAGTATTTTTTCAAACTGCTGTAGCAGGTTGGACTGTGAGAAACCCTCATAAAGAACTGGAGGGATTTTACAGAGATCTGGGTCAGACTCACCCTTGTCCTCTCCTGCCGGCTGCAGCTGTGTTGTGGAGCATGCTGTGCTTGTGCTGGAGGGGGGTGCTGCCATTTTTACTGAAGCCTGAGCTAGAGTGTCTTTGATGGGCTTAGATTTAGGCCACTGAGAACCATTCCTCTTGCTGCTGCTGCTACTACTTTTGCTGCTGCTTATGCCCACCTGGGTGTTGATGAGTTTAGTGGCAGTGAGAAAGAGAGTGACAGGTATGTCGATTAAGCCAATGTGTGCTCACGGAGAATGCGCAACTTCCCACAGGCATGTCTGGCTCAGCAAACGCCCCCCTTTAATTCACTCTTTATACCTATCCTGATCACCAGTGTAACTGGGAATTGAAATAAAGGTAAATCAAAATTTTGAGTTGCCACCAGACCAGGAATAGAGGGGAAATCACCTAATTGGGATGCCCTCCTATGTTCTTGTGACAACTCTACAAGAGGGTATTTTCCTGACATTGGACAGATATCATTCATTGGCCTGTTAAATCTACAGGACGTGCAGTGAAATCTCTCTAATGAGACACAGATAGCAAAAAAAAAAGTTTTGGCTTTAAATATACTTTAGGTATTCGGTCAGTTTAATTATTAGGTTTAGAGTTTAGGTTGAGGTAAAAGGTTATGTTTGGTGATTTGACTCAGAGTAATGCCGCGTACACACGAGCGGACTTTACGGCGGACTTTGCCCGGCGGACTGGATTTCGTCGGACAATTCGATGTGTGTGGGCTCCAGCGGACTTTGTTTTCTCAAAAGTTGGACGGACTAATGCCGCGTACACACGAGCGGACTTTACGGCGGACTTTGCCCGGCGGACTGGATTTCGTCGGACAATTCGATGTGTGTGGGCTCCAGCGGACTTTGTTTTCTCAAAAGTTGGACGGACTTAGATTTTAAACTTGTTTAAAATTTATCCGTTGAAATCGAGTCCGGTCGAAAAGTCCGCTCGTCTGTATGCTAGTTCGACGGACAAAAAGGCACGCTAGGGCAGCTATTGGCTACTGGCTATGAACTTCCTTGTTTTAGTCCGGTCGTACGTCATCACGTACGAATTCGACGGACTTTGGTGGATTGTGTGTAGGCAAGTCCGTTCATTCACAAAGTCCGTCGGAAAGTACGTCGAAAAATCCGCCGGGCAAAGTCCGCCGTAAAGTCCGACCGTGTGTACGCGGCATTACAGTTACAGCTTAGGAGAAAGATGACATCTTTCTTAGAAACTAACTGTTTTTGAGCATGATACTTTGATGTTTTTCGTTGGGGCTCTAAATTAAATATTCTTTTGGTATATAACCCTAACCCTTCTGCAGATATCCAAGACATCCCCTGCTGAGCTATGACTCACAGGGAGCATGAGCTTTGCAGATTGCAGATCTTTAGGTCAGACTTAGCAGGGGGCGTGTCAGACCTCTGCAGAGAGACCAATGCTTCCACAAAAAGCAAGAGTCCTTTCTGCAGTGTTCTGGCAAGGGACAAGCTTTTCAAATTTCTAACTAAAGGTAATAGTAGGCTTTGCACACTTTTTTGTTTTCATGAACATGGAATGTATTTCATTTATATAAAAGTAGTGTTAATTTGGGCTTCAATTTAGAACAGTGCCCTAACAGATGGGCATTTAGGAAAAGGTTCTGGGTTTTTCATGAATCAAGAAAAACCAATGCACCTGTGTATGTGTTGAATAAATAGCATGAATGAAACAATATTTTAGGGTCAAGGTCATAATTAATCCAGCAGTGCTGGGACTGCGCATTTTTTTTTTATCATTTATTCTTTATTAAAGGGGAACAAATAAAGGCTCCGAACATTATAACATACATATCTTAAATACCTTAAACCTCATTAATAGGTAATACATTCCTATCCAACAAGTTAACGTTATCATCATTACAATATTTCATATCAACATCTTAATCTAAATATCTTTCCCCTCTCGGTCATAAGCTCTTGAACAAACACAGCCTACTAGTACTCTCAGCCTCAAAGTCCCAGAGTAAGACCTCCTTTGGGGTATCTCTGTGTAGTAAAAATAATATTGAACCTTCCCACTTTCTTTTTTTTCTTTTCCTTCCCAAATCTAGAGCATGACCAGAAGACGTGTAGTAATGTCCCTCGCTCCTTCCAGCAGTGCCAGCATCGATCAGAAGTGTTTGGGAAATATCTATGAAGAAGGTCCGGGGTACGCTACCATTGTGAAAAGATCTTATCATTTGTTTCCTGCATTTTTGTGCAGATTGAGGTTTCGAATTTGGAGTGAATTATGTTAGCTTGCTGTTCCTCTGTGAAAGTTATGCCCAAGTCCACCTCCCATTTCTGAAAGAATGGTAATTGGAAGTCTTCAGAAGGTACTATCAATAAAGTGTATATCTTTGAGATAGTATGAGAGAGTGGTCCTCTCTCAGTACAGTACTTTTCAAATGGAAATAAATTACATTCATAAACATTAGGAGCATGTAAGGTATGTAAAAAATGTCTTAATTGAGCTGCTCGCCAGAAATCCAGTTAATATCGCCCGGTTCCAGAGGTCAACATGTGAAACGTAACCCATTCCCCGGATGATATGAAATGAGAAACCCGATAGGTCCCCTGTTACATTAATCCATCAAAGTCCCCCCCCCCTCAGGCCCGGGGTAAATTGTGGGTTCCCTAAAATTGGGAACAATGGAGAATCTAATGATGAAAGCTTGCCTTTAGAGAAAAGCCCTAAACATTGCCTCAACGTGGGTCCTATCAGGGGGTAGGTCTTAATATTGGATGAGAGGCCTCTAAAGCACCATGATGCTCTATTTAATGCTACACTGCTCTGTGCCTGTTCCAAGTTAGGCCAAATTTTTATGTCCCCATGCCTACACCAATCTATCAGGTGGCCCCGCCTGATAGTATCTGTCCAGGTCGGGTATGCCCGATCCACCATGTTGCTTAGGAAGAATCAGGAGAGATCTTCTAATCCCCAGGCTTTTGTGTGCCCAAATAAATCCGGTAAAAAGTGCATGTATCCGTTTAAAGTATTGCATAGGTATACCTATAGGTATAGCCTGAAACATGTATAAGAACTTTGGTAGGAAGTTCATATTAATAATATTACCTCTCCCGAACCAAGAATGGTATCCCTTATGCCACCTCTCCAGGAGGATCCACACCTCCTGAAGGAGTGGTGGGTAGTTAAACTCAAATCTACACAAGAGGTCTGTTGGAATCAAAGTCCCTAAGTACTTCAGAGCCTAATCCGTCCACTTGAATTTAAAACTAGATTTCAGTATTTTCATCTGAGTGGGGGGTGGGGCGATATTCCCACCGACACCAATTTAGAAAAGTTAATCTTGAAATAAGATAGGGTACTGTAGATCTCCATCTCTTGGAAAAGATTAGGGAGAGAGATCATTGGATTTGTTAACGAGAAAAGCAAATCATCGCCATAAGCCGAGATCTTATATTGAGTTCTTTCTCCAATAAGTCCTTGAATATCTGGGTTTCTCCAAATCTTACTTGGAAGGGGCTCCAGGGAGAGGGCAAAAAGGAGTGGTGATAGCGGACATCCTTGTCTAGCTCCATTTGTAACCCCAAAAGGAGAAAACATCACTCCATTTACTTTCACCAGTGTGGCTAGGAAGGTATAGATACTTAAGATCCATCTGAGCATATTATTTCCCAGACGTATATGTCACACTACCGTGAAATATGAATTTCCGATTGACCCAGTCAAATGCCTTCTCTGTGTCTGTTCCAAGGAACAAACATGGTTTTAGTTGCATTAGTAACGTGAATTAAGTTCAAAGCCTTAATGTATTGTCCCTTGTTTCCCGCTTCGGGACAAACCCTACTTGGTCAGTGAAAGCTTCAGCCACTCAGGGCACAAAGCACTGCCAGAGTCATGATTGGACACTGTCATCATGACTTTATCCAATCATGGCTCATTCCCGCCCCATTGTTTAAAAGTATTCTTTCAATGGCAGCCATTTTCAGTGTGATTTTGGCGTGGAGAGATATAGAACAAGGTTCTGTTAAGTGCTATTAGTTAGTTAGTGTGCTATACTGTGCTATTTTGCTTCAAATGTCAGTGTAGAATATTAGTTTAGTGTCAGTCTAGGGATAGTGTAAGTGTAGTGAGGAGTACCATCATTCAGCTTTGCATAGTGTGCAGCTAGAGTAGGGACAGCTCAGATAGTTTCAGTGTAGTGTAGTGAGACTGTGTAAGTAATCTTTACATTAGTGTACAGCTAGAGTAGGGACAGTTTAGATAGCGTCAGCGTAGTGACGGTTGAACATGTCTATTTGATTGTGTTACTGACAGTTTAACACCATTTACTTCCGTGTGCGTTCTGCCAATTTAACTCCATTTATTTATGTGCACATTACTGCCAGTTTAACGTCATATAGTTTTTGTGTGTTACTGCCAGTTTAACGCCATATAATTCTGTGTGCGTTACTGCCAGTTTAACGCTATATAGTTCTGTATGCATTACTGCCAGTTTAACACCATATAGTTTTGTGTGCGTTACTAACAGTTTAACACCATATAGTTCTGTGTGCATTACTGCCAATTTAATGCCATATAGATTTGTGTGTGTTACTGCCAGTTTAACGCCATATAGTTCTGTATGCGTTACTGCCAGTTTAATTGCATTTACTTCTGTGTGGGTTACTGCCAGTTTAACGCCATATAGTTCTGTGTGCGTTACTGCCAGTTTAACACTAAGGATGAGCCGAACACCCCCTGGTTCGGTTCGCTCCAGAACTTGCGAACAGGCAAAGAATTCGGACGAACAGACAAACACCATTAAAGTCTATGGGACACAAACATGAAAAATCAAAAGTGTTATAAAAAGTGTTTGGGGACCCGGGTCCCGCCCCAGGGGACATGTATCAATGCAAAAAAAAGTTTTAAAAACAACAGTTTTTTCAGGAGCAGTGATTTTATTAATGCTAAAGTGAAACAATAAAAATTAAATATTCCTTTAAATATCATGCCTGGGGGGGTGTCTATAGTATGCCTGTAAAGTGGCGCAGTTTTTCCCATGTTTAGAACAATACCACAGCAAAATTACATTTCTAAAGCATAAAAAGTAATTTAAACCTGATCGTGGCTGTAATAAATTGTCAGGTCTCAGCAATATAGATACAACTCATTGAAAAAAACAGCATGGGTTCCCCCCCAGTCCATTACCAGGCCATTTGGGTCTGGTATGAATATTAAGGAGAACCCCGAACCAAAATTAAAAAAAAAATTGCATGGGGGGTCCCCCCAAAATTCATACCAGGCCCTTTATATCTGGTATGGATTTTAAGGGGAACCTGCGCCAAAATTTTAAAAAAATAGCGTAGAGGTCCCCTCAAAAATCCATACCAGACCTTTATCAGCATGCAACGTGGCAGGACACAGGAAAAGAGGGGGGCGAGAGAGCACCCCCCCTCCTGAACCATACCAGACCACATGCCCTCAACATGGGGGGTGCTTTGGAGTCACCCCCAAAGTACATTGTCCCCATGTTGATGGGAACAAGGGCTTCATCCCCACAACCCTTGCCCGGTGGTTGTGGGGGTCTGCGGATGGGGAGCTTATCGGAATCTGGAAGCCCCCTTTAACAAGGGGACCCCCAGATCCTGCCCCCCCATGTGAATTGGTAACGGGTACATTGTACCCCTACCGATTCACAAAAAAAGTGTCAAAAATAGTAGAAATGACAAGAGACAATTTGGGACAAGTCCTTTATTAAATAATAAAAAAATAAAAATGTCCCGCGATGTAAATCCATCTCATGTCGCCCGACCAACCAAAAAAAGAAAAAAAACGCATCAGCTCCGCCTCCATGAGTGAAGCTTCTTCTCAATAACAGCTGTTATATAGCTGAGGGCGAGGCCACATGGTGATGTAAACTGGTGACCTGCCCCCCCTCTGATGCCACGTGATCGTGAGCTGTCATCGAGAAGAAGAGTCACTCGGCGGGAGCCTCCCATGAAATGAAGGCAGAGCTGTTGCGGGTCTGGTATGGATTTTGGAGGGACCCCTACACCATTTTTTTGAAAATTTGGCGCAGGGTTCCCCTTAATATCCATACCAGACCTGAAGGACCTGGCATGGATTTTGGGGGGACCCCCACGCAATTTTTTTTGTTTTTATTTAATTTTGGTTCAGGGTTCCCCTTAATATTCATACCAGACCCAAAGGGCTTCGTAATGGACTGGGGGGGGGACCCATGCTGTTTCTTTCAATCAGTTTTATCTATATTGCTGACAATTCATTACAGCCGTGATCAGTTTTAAATGACTTTTTTTCCTTTGGAAAATGCTCCACTTTACAGGCATACTATAGATACCTCCCAGGCACGATTTTTAAAGGAATATTTCTTTTTTATTCTTTCACTTTAAGAATTAATAAAATCACTGCTCCTGAAAAAATGGCCGGTTTTAAACTTTTTTTTGCATTGATACATGTCCCCTGGGGCAGGACCCGAGTCCCCAGACACTTTTTATGACAATACCTTGCACATAAGCTTTTAAAATTAGCACTTTTGGTTTTTCATGTTAGTGTTCCAAAGACTTTAATGGTGTTCAGCGGCTTTCGAATTTGCCATGAACACCACATAATGTTCGCTGTTTGGCGAACAGGCGAACCCCCGATATTCGAGTCAAACTTACGTTCGACTCGAACATCGGGCTCATCCCTATTTAACACCATATAGTTCTGTGTGAGTTACTGCCAGTTAATTGCCATATAGTTCTGTGCGTCACTGTACGTTTGGAGTATTATATTGCAGTATATTATAGTGTATCCGTGCAGGGGCGTAACTAGAAATAGCAGGGCCCCATAGAAAAATGTTGTATGGGGCCCCCCTGCAAACAGCCCCCCCCACAGCTACCCTATTGTCAATGCAGCATGACCTGTGCCACATACAGCGTGACCTGTGCCCAATACAGCGTGACCTGTGCCCAATACAGCGTGACCTGTGTCCCATACAGCCCCACCTATGCAGAGGAAGAGGCAAGCCACCCGGATCAGCAGAGAGTGGGATTGCCCGCTGTAATAGCTTTCATTTGAATTTCCTGTCTTCCCGGGGCTCATCGTCACATAGCCCCATCTCTTGGCCCGACGCCTTTGATGACGTCACATGTCCCGCATTGGATCGGCGTTCTGTCTATCAAAGACACCGGGCCAAAAGGTGGAGCTCCTGACTGGGAGACTGTGCTGGCGGTGCTCTTATCCTCACTGGGCCCCACTCGGCTGCGGGGCCCATAGCGCCCCTGTATCTGTGGAGTGTGTCTGTGTAGTGTGAGTACTCAAATTAAAGTGCACCAAACACCTTTACATTGATTAAAGTGCATCTACGTACAGATTTCAACGTCTTCTTTACATTTGCTTATAAGCACCGCCCCCTCCCTCCCAATAATGTCTGGGGGGACAACAAGGAGAGGTAGACGTTCCCTTGGCACTGTAAGGGGACCAGCAACAAATGTGTCCACAGGCAAAGGTGGACGTGGTTGTCAGTCCTCAGGAAGGGAATCATTTCCTCTGTTTAGTGAGTTTGCCCGTGCTATACAGCCACAGCATGCAGATCAGGTGGTGGACTAGCTTACTAAGCCTTCCTCATCCTCCTCATCACATGTCCCACAAGCAGAGACAAGTGTGCAGTCCCCTGCAGTTGAGTGGATAAACCTGCCTCCTTGTCTACATCTATTTCTGCCATAGCCTCAACATCAGCCATTGAGGAGTCAGCTGAGTTATTTGACCACAGCTTCAGCCACTTGCTCCTTGATGATGCCCAGCCATTACTGGATTCAGATGTTGGTTCTGAGGTTGAGGATGACAGCAACATGAGCCTAGAGAGAGGGAGGAACACTGGTAGGCAAATTGGCATTCATGTTCCCCAAGCTGCAGCGTATTGCCAAGTTGTCTCCAGTGGTAATGATGAAGATGGAGGAGATGAAGATGGAGATCATGATGATGATGATGATGATATTGAGGTCACTGATGCGACTTGGGTTCCAGATAGAACAGAGGAGAAAACTGAAGATGAGGAGGCTGAACCCCAAAGAGTCCGCTATCAAGAAAGAGTAAAGAGCAGCCACCCTATTCCATCACATTCTGCAGCCATTATCTACCGGCCCACTCCTCGAAGCTCAGCTGTCTGAGCCTTTTTCAGCACATCTGCAGCAGATCGCACTGTTGCTATCTGCAAACTGTGTCTAAGGCACATCAAATGTGGCAAAAATACCAACCATTTGGGTACCACATGCTTAACAAGGCATTTAACTTCCAACCACTCAGCCCACTGGCAAGGGCACCTAAAAGCCACACAAAAGAGCACAAATCTGTCCCTCCTTCTCCTAACCCACTTCAGTTGGCCCTGCTATACCAAGTCATTACCTCTCAGCAACCTCCACTGACAGGGATGATGGTATAGACAGGGTGTCCCAGGTCCTAGCAGCACACCACCAGCTGTAGACTGTAGCCAGCAAATTTCTCTGCCTCATCTGCTGCAGCGGAAAAAAAAATACAGTCTCTGCCATCCACATGCCCAGCGTCTAAATGCAAGCTTGACAAAGCTGTTGACTCTCCAACTTCTGCCATTCAGCCTGATTCTGCCCCCCTCCGTGAATTGGCACAATGTGCCGTACCACAATGGCAGGTTCCAAGTCGCTAATACTTTTCACATAAGGCCGTTCAATTTCTCTACCATCACGTGGAAGGGAATGTTTTGGCATCGTTGGGCAAGGCAGTCAGCTGTAAAATCCACCTTACTGCTGACACGTGGTCCAGCAAGCATGGGCAGGGGCGATATATTTAGTTCACAGCACACTGGGTAATGCTGCTTGCAACTCGAAAGGATGCAGGACAGGGCTCGGTGCTGCAGCTTGTTGTGCCCCCACATCTCCATACAGCTGGTGGTGATGATGCCAGACCCCCTCCTCCTCCTCCACCACCTCCATGCCCTTCTCTGCAGAATTGTCCCATGAACATCAGGTACCCCTAAGCGTTCAAAGGGCTATTCCCAGAGTCAGGCTAAAAGGTGCCATGCAGTGCTTCAGCTGGTGTGTTTAGGGGACAGGAACCACACTGGAGCAGAGAATCTTGAAGCTCTGCAGGGACAGGCCAACCATGCCAGCTGGAGCCAGGAATGGTGGTGTGCGATAATGGTTCAAACCTGCTGTCTGCCCTTAGACAGGGAAAGTTGACACATGTGCCATGCCTGGAACATGTCTTCAGTTTGGTGGTGCAGCATTTCCTAAATACGTACCCATGGTTGCAAGATGTGCTAAAGCTGGCCAGAAGAGTCTGTAGCCATTTCAGGCGGTCATACATAGCCAGTGCTCGGCTGGCTGAAATTCAGCGGGAAATCCGCCTGCCCATAAACCGCCTGATTTGTAATATGCCCACCAGGTGGAACTCAACTTTATCAATGCTGCCGTGGCTATACATGCAGCAGAGGGCCGTCAACGAGTACCTGTGTGAATACGGCACGACGACAGGCTCAGGCCGCCTCAGCTTTTTTCCCCACACCAATGGCTGATCATTAAGGGTGCATGCACTGTATTGTCACCATTTGAGGAGGCCATAAGGATGGTGAGCCATGACAGTGCATGCATCAGTGACACAATCCCTGTTGTGTTCCTGCTGGAGCAGACTCTGCGTGGGAATATGGAAAGGCCACTGGAGGCAGAGCAGCAAGAGGAAGAGGAGGATTTCCTTTCCTCTCAAGGCCCACTTTATCCAGACACCATCATTCCTATGTCACAGAACACACGGGAGGAGAGAGGGGAGGATGATGAGGAGGATTCTGGCAATTTCATAGGCTTCGAAGAAGAGGAAGACATGCGTCAATCTGTAAGCAATGGTTTTCCAACCCCAGGATGCTTGGAAGTAGTACGTGGCTGGGAGGAGGAAGTTCCAGATGCTGTCATCCTGAGTGACCCCAAGGAGTCTGCTTCTCAAGCCTCGGCAAATTTGAGGCACATGGGCAACCTCATGCTCCAAAGCCTGCGAAAGGACGCAAGAGTACGTGGCATAAAGCAGAAGGATGATTACTGGTTGGCAACCCTCCTTGACCCTCCTTGACCACCGTTATAAAGGGAAGTTCTCAGAACTCGTCCCGTCCCCACAGAGAGTGCAGAAGATAAAATCCTTGAGGACACGTTAAAGAGGATTTTATTAAACATTTTTCCTGACTCCAGTAGGTTACAGTGTCCTGGAAAACATAGTTTTTAGTCTTCTGTTGGTCAAGAGAGGAGCGTTGGAGAAGGCGTACGCCTAAGTGTAGCATTTTGGAATTTTTTTAGTCCTCACCGCCCAGGGCTGTCAGCTTCTACATCCCATTGGCAGCATCAGCGTTGGTGCATCCAGCTTGCTTTCAGAATGGGCATTCAGTGCTGCAGGAGGTTTTGTTACTGAGCATAGAATGCGTCTGTCCACAGACTCCGTGGACCGTTTGACTTTTATAAAAAGGAATCAGTCCTGGATTACCAGCTATGAAGCCCCTGATGCCTATGTCACTGATTAAGTCTTGTTGGGATGTGGAATCTCTGCAGGACTTTGAGGCTGCCTAGCTTTAAGGGTGTTTCACACAGGGGGGCGGGATATGGGGGTCCCCTTGTTAAAGGGGCCTTCCAGATTGTGATAAGCCCCCCTCCTGCAGATCCCCACACCCACCGGGCAAGGGTTGTGGGGATGAGGCTCTTGTCCCCATCAACATGGAGAGCCAATATCAGAGAGCAAAAGCCTTTATCATTCAGGGGAAGTGCCTGGCTACTCTGACCGAGCTCCGCAGCAAGTATAGTCCCAGCTGATCTAGGGGAAGTGCCTATGGTCAGCGGTAGCTGGATCATGCTCGGTAAGACTGACAGGTGGTGTAAGCGATGCGATTGACGGCAGGCACTGCCGATGGAACACAGGTTTAGCTCCCCGTAAAACATCAAGCAGCTAAGGTAACTATGAAAAAATGATCTTAAACTCAACCAATGCTTGATAGGAGCGATGCTGTTGATGAATGGAGTAATATTGTTCTTTAGGAGGTTGTTCCTCGCTCCATGCCGCTGTTTTTCAGGCTGTTCAAGCATGTATCTGGTTAAGGCGGCTGAGGGACGGGAACTCCTGCAACAAGCGTCCTCACCTGACCATGTCAGACCACGCCCCTCCGACTGCACATTTTCTCCCTCTGACACAAACAATTTAGATTGGGGATGAGCAAAACTGATAATTTTAATTTCCTTGAAATGTTAGTGTAAATCAGGAGATTTAGGTAATATTTCACCAAGAGGAAGGTAATATTAGAGGTGTTTTTGGTGTTTTTTGCAGTGAGCTTTAAATGGCTCCTAAAAGTTAGGAAAGTGTCAGGAACAATGAATCAGAGGGAGACAGAAAATGCAGTTAAAATCACACCTTTTAACCACTTCAGCCCCAGAAGGATCTAACCCCTTAATGACCAGGCCATTTTTTGCAGTACAGCACTGTGTCGCTTTAACTAACAATTTAACTAACAATTGCTCAGTCGTGCGACGTTGTACCCGTTGGACAAACAACGACTTTGTATAAACAAAGAAAGACTGAAAATTTTGAAAAAAGACTATATGTTTTACTCTGCTATAATACATATCTAAAAAAATATATATATATAAAAAAAGTATTCATCAGTTTAGACCAATATGCATTCTTCTACATTTTTTTGGTAAAAAAATTGCAATAAAGGTATATTGATTGGTTTGCGCAAAAGTTATAGAGTCTACAAACTATGGGATAGATTTATGGACTTTTATTTATTTTTTATTGTTTTATTGTTTTTAATAATGTTTATTGTTTTTACTGGTAATGGCGGCGATCTGCTATTTTTAGCAGGACTGCAACATTGCGGTGACAAATCTGACCCCAAGTGAAATTTTTTGGGGACCAGTGACATTATTACAGTGATCAGTGCTAAAAAAAATGCACCTATCAATGTATAAATTAGTGACAGGGAAGGGGTTAACACTAGGGGGCGATCAAGGGGTTAACTGTGTTTGCTGGTTGTGTTCTAACCATGTGGGGATTGGCTTACTGGAACAACATAGAGATCACTGTTCCTGATCACTGGGAACAGCAGATCTCCGTATTGTCCCCTGTCAGAACGTTGATCCGCCTTGTTTAAGAACAGGGATCTGCCTCTCTGTACATCAAGTCCACCAGACTCGTGGGTGCACTACCACAGAGCGTGGCGGGCGCGCGCACGCGCCCATTGTAACTTATGCACAGACCGACATATACAGGTACGTCGGTTTGAGCAGCCGAGCCTCCTTGCTGCAGTACATATGTGGAAGATGGTCGGCAAATGGTTAATATAATGGTAAAAATGGTACAAATAGTAAACGTAGTCAAAACACAGCCAGGGTACAGTAGCCAAAGCGGGTAGTCAGAACAAGCCAGTAAATCAGCGAGAGATCAGCATAGTCAGAGGCAGCAGACAGGATCAGGAACCAGAAGGGACGTCAGCCAGGCAAGTCTTCAACAGGAACACAGCAGAGAGTTTTTCCAGATATGTTTGACCAAAGCGAAGGCACGGAAGAAATGAACCAGTCAGTTTAAATAGCCAGAAGGGGCTTGCTGTAGGCTGGAATGATGAGCAGGAAATGATCACCAGATGAGCCGCTGTGGAACGATTAGTGCAGGAAATTAGCCAACAGCTGAGCAACCTGAACACTGTGAAGGGAGGTCTGAAAGCCCAGTCCCGACAGTACCCCCCGGAGGGCTACCAGGTTTGAGGGAAAAACATCTATGAAAAGAACGGAGGATGACAGGAGAATGTACGTTCAAGGACGAGACCCAAGAGCATTTCTCTGAACCGTACCCTTTCCAATGCACCAGGTACTGTATGTGCCCACGGAACCTACGGAAGTCAATGATCGATTGTATCTCATACTGTTCATGGTTCTCAACCTGAACCGGGCTATGATGTGGTACTAAGGTGGTGAAACGGTTCCACACCAAAGGTTTTAATAAGGAGACATGGAATACATTCGAAATACACATGTTAGAAGGAAGGTCTACTGCGTAAGCCACCAGGCTGATCCTACGGAGAAGGCCCAATAAACTGTGGTGCCAATTGCAGTGAGAGAACATGGAGTCAGAGGTTACGAAATGACAGTCAGACCCTCTCCCCAACCTGGTAGGAGGGTGCAGGTAGGCATCTGCGGTCAGCATTGAGTCTGTATCTTTCACTGGCCTGTCGCAAGGACTCTTGGGCCTGCACCCAATGGAACGAAGAGTCATGCAACATGGATGGTTGGAAACCATAATTCGCCATAAACAAAGACAATCCGGGAAGTGGTATTGACAACACTATTGTGAGCAAACTCCGCCCAAGGCAAGAGGTCTGACAAGTTGTTATGGTGATCAGAAATATAGCAATGTAGAAACTGCTCCAAGGTTTGGTTGGCTTGTTCTGCAGCCCCATTGGACTGCAGGTGATATGCAGAGGAGAAGGAAAGCTGAATTTCTAACTATGCACAAAAGGCTCACCAAAACCTGGAGACAAACTGGCTACCCCTGTCTGAGATGATAACCTTGGGTAGCCCATGTAACCAAAAGATCTCCTGAGAAAAAATGGATGACAGTTCTTTGGATGTGGAGAACTTCTCCAGCGGAATACAATGAGACATTTTCAAGAACCGGTCAACCACCATAAGAATAACTGTGTTCCCCTGGGAGTTGAGTAACTCCACAATAAAAGCCATAGACAGGTGGGTCCAAGGCCTCTCTCCACTGGGTATGGGTTGTAGGAGGCCCACTGGAATGTGTTGTGGTGTCTTACACTTAGCACACCCGGAACAAGTGGCTGCAAAGGCGGTCACATCAGCGCAGAGTCTAGGCCACCGGAATTGTTGGGAAATAGCCCAAATTAGTTGATTCTTCCCTGGGTGGCCAGCTGCCATGGGAGAATGGTAAGTTTGAAGCAAAGCAGTGCGGAGATTCCCAGGGACCAAGCAGCGGTCACTAGGTTTCTCGGGAGGAGAATGGATCTGAGCGGCAAGAATTCTGTCACCCAAAGGTGAAGTGAGACTAGTATGAACAGTGGCCAGAATACGATCGGGATGTATCACAGGAGCTGGAACCGACTCCATCTTGGAAGCGGAGGAAAACTGTTGCGACAATGCGTCAACCCTTTCATTCTTAGTACCGGGTAAGAAAGAGACTATGTAATTGAAGCTTGACAGAAAAAGAGCCCATCGAGCTCTTCTGGGAGATAAGTGTTTTGCCTCAGACAAGAGAGTGAGATTCTTATGGTCAGTCAAAATGAGGACTGGCACAGTGGTACCTTGGAGGAGATGCCTCCATTCTTTTTTCAGAGCTAAAATGATAGCTAACAATTCTCTGTCCCCAATTTCATAATTGCACTCTGCAGGAGACAATTTCTTAGAAAAGTAGCCACAAGGATGTATAGTGCTCTCAGGTAGGACATTGAGACAGAAGGGCACCTACTCCAATCTCGGATGCATCAACCTCAAGTATGACAGGTAATGTAGGATCAGGATGTGCCAGCATCGGAGCTGAAACAAAGGCAGCCTTGAGAGACTCAAAGGCTTTAATGGAATCCGGAGACCAATTCTGTGGGTTACTGTCCTTTCTGGTCATATCAGTCAGGGGTTTGACCAAAGAAGAGAAGTTCCGAATAAACTTCTGATAATAATTGGCAAAGCCAAGAAAACATTGCAGCGGACGTAGGCCTACGGGTTGAGGCTACTGTAGAACTGCAAATAGTTTCTCTGGGTCCATCGAAAAACCAGCAGTAGAAATGACATAACCCAGAAATTTAACATGTTCACGATGGAACTCACACAGCCTCTGTAGAACACGAGAGACATCTGTGTGGTGGCTCTATAGCAGGGGTCTCAAACTGGTGGCCCTCCAGCTGTTGCAAAACTACAAGTTCCATCATGCCTCCGCCTGTGGAAGTCATGCTTGTAACAGTCAGACTTGCAATGCCTCATGGGACTTGTAGTTTTGCAACAGCTGGAGGACAGCCAGTTCGAGACCCCTGCTCTATAGGGAGTAGAGATGAGCTTCGAGTTCGAGTCAAACTCATGTTCGACTCGAACATCGGCTGTTCGCAAGTTCGCCGAACAGCGAACAATTTGGGGTGTTAGCGGCAAATTTGAATGCCACGGAACACCCTTTAAAAGTCTATGGGAGAAATCAAAAGTGCTAATTTTAAAGGCTTATATTCATGATATTGTCATAAAAAGTGTTTGGGGACCTGGGTCCTGCCCCAGGGGACATGGATCAATGCAAAAAAAAAGTTTTAAAAACGGACGTTTTTTCGGGAGCAGTGATTTTTAATAATGCTTAAAGTGAAACAATAAAAGTGCAATATCCCTTTAAATTTCGTACCTGGGGGTGTCTATAGTATGCCTGTAAAGGGGCGCATGTTTCCCGTGTTTAGAACAGTCTGCTATTAATGAACTGCCGGTCCGACAATACACATAAAAGTTCATTGATAAAAACGGCATGGGAATTCCCCACAGGGGAACCCCGAATCAATATTAAAAAAAAAAAATGACGTGTGGGATCCCCCTAAATTCCATACCAGGCCCTTCAGGTCTGGTATCCATCATCAAAAATTTGGAAGAACACACGAACATCGTTAAAAAAATGGGACACGCACATGAAATATCAAAAGTGCTCATTTTAAAGGCTTATATGCAAGTTATTGTCATAAAAAGTGTTTGGGGACCCAGGCCCTGCCCCAGGGGACATGTATCAATGCAAATTTTTTTTTTGTAAAACCGCCATTTTTTCAGGAGCAGTGATTTTTTTAATGCTTAAAGTGAAACAATTAAAATGAAATATTCCTTTAAATATCGTGTATGGGGGGTGTCTATAGTATGCCTGTAAAGTGGCACATTTTTCCCATATTTAGAACAGTACCACAGCAAAATTACATTTCTAAAGGAAAAATTGTCGTTTAAAAATGATCGCGTCTGTAATGAATTGTCGGGTCTCGGCAATATAGATAAAACTCATTGAAAAAAAGGGCATGGGTCCCCCCCCCCAGTCCATTACCAGGCCCTTTGGGTCTGGTATGAATATTAAGGGGAACCCCGAACCAAAATTTAAAAAAAGAATTGCGTCGGGGTCCCCCTAAAATCCATACCTAGCCCTTCAGGTCTGATATGGAAATTAAGGGGAACCCTGTGCCTAATTTAAAAAAATGGGGTAGGTGTCCCACCCAAAATCCATACCAGACCCTTATCCGAGCACACAACCTGGTAGGCTGCAGGAAAAGAGGGGGGATGAGAGACCGTACCAGGCCACATGCCCTCAACATGGGGAGGGTGCTTTGAGGTAACAAGGGGACCCCCAGATCCCGGCACCCACTATGTGAATTAGTAACGGGGTACATTGTACCCCTACCATTTCACAAAAAAAGTGTCAAAAGTGGTAAAAAAGACAAGAGACAAGGGAAAAAAAGATAATTTCAATTCTATACACCTACCTATCAAAGACAGCATCATCAGATATAAACAAATTATGTGAATGTTGGATAAGAGATGTCCCAAAATTAGTAGCAGAAAACTGGGAGGAGATATATGGATTCCCATTTCAGATTTTAGTATCACTTCGAGATAAATTAGTCCAATTTAAAATAACACATTATTATACAAAAACTGTATAAAATATTCCCATCAAATCCTTAAAATTGCTGGAGATGTGCTGATATTCCAGAAAATTTTATTCATATATTTTGGTCCTGTCCAAAGATAGTGGTATTCTGGAGAGAGGTCTTGAGAGTAATTGCTATAGTAACATCAGTTTCTCTGAATCAAGAGGCAGAGATCTGCCTATTAGGATTAGTAGGGGAAAATATGGCTTCTATAGAAAGGAAAATACAGTTGGGCAATAGTGTTAAACTGGAGGAAGGCTGAAGTCCCCTCGTTTGTACTGTATATTGGAAAAACTTAGTGAATGGTAATCTACCATTGTATAGGGAGGCATGCTGTAATAGAGGAAATGGGGAGAAATATGAAAGTGTATGGGCAAACTGGATAGAGAATTCTATGACGGCTTCAGGGTAAGGGGGTACGGAAATAGGGCAAACCACACCACTGGAAGAAAGGGTTAAGGAAGGGAATAAATATATAAGTGTTTCTGTATTTGTGATGAAATGATTATTAATGAAATTTATGGAAGCTCCTGAGAGAGCAGATAAATGTAAGTTGTGAAATGTATATTTAGATATTGAAAAAACTAATAAATAGATTTAAAAAAAAAGAAATGTAATTTTGCTGCAGTACTGTTCTAAACACGGGGAAAATGTGCCACTTTACAGGCATACTATAGACACCCCCCAGGTACCATATTTAAAGGAATATTTAATTTTTATTGTTTCACTTTAAGCATTAAAAAATCACTGCTCCCAAAAAAATGGCTGTTTTAAAAAAAATGTTTTGCATTGATACATGTCCCCTGGGGCAGGACCCAGGTCCCCAAACACTTTTTATGACAATAACTTGCATATAAGCCTTTAAAATGAGCACTTTTGATTTTTCATGTTAGTGTCCTATAGACTTTTTTTTTTAAATCTTTTTATTTGAAAAATTTTACATTACAAAAGAGATAAAAAAGCATAAAGAGCAAGGAACATCACCACGAACAGGAATGCATTACTATCATCCTTTTTTTTCCGTACATTTTTATCGATCCAAAATATACCAGTTCAAAATACCCGTGTGCAGTAAGCTTCCAAGATAGATTTCTTCTTCCCCCCCCCCCCCCATTTTACTCCCTCACCCCACCCCCTATCCAGCCTCCCGCCATTCACTCTGCCATACTTCTTTGGACTAAACCTGCCCCATACCATCCTACCCCACCCCCCCTTCTATTCTGACCTTGTCCTGATCTATCCATACTTTCCATATTTTTTCAAATTTCTTATAATTACCCCTCTTCTTATATATGTACTTTTCCCTACAGATCACCTCCCTTACTGCATTCTCCCATTCTGGCACCGTCGGCGCCTCCTTTCTCTGCCAGCGCTGTGCAATGAGCTTTCTTCCCTGGAACAGGCATCTAACCCTTGCTGTCTGTATGTCCTTTGAGGTCACTTTATCCTCCGTCAGTCCCAATAGGCACTCTCTCGCCTTCAACCTCAGCGACGTCCCAAGCACTACGTTTATTTTTTCCACCACCCCCTTCCAGTATCTATGCAATTTGGGACATCGCCAGAACATGTGGATCAAATCTCCATACGCCCCTCCACATCTTTGGCACTTTGGGTCAGGTCTCTTACCCCACTCGAATAATTTCAGGGGTGTATAATATGCCCTATAAGAAAAATAGAAGTGAGACATCACCTGTGAGGGAGAGAGAGTAACCCTGGGCCCTAGTGACAAGACATACTCCCATTGATCATCAGACAGTGCTCCCACATCTTTCTCCCATTTAATCCTATTTTTATTCTCCACCATACCTTCCTGAGCTGATGCCTTCAGGCATCCATACAAGTCAGAGATCAAACCCCTCGTGGAGCCTGCGTCAATCAGCTTTCTCAAAGAGGCCATTTCGCACCATACTGGCGTTTCCTTCCAGAATTGTGCCTCCAGGGCGTGCCTGATTTGCAAATATCTATAAAATGACCTATTGAAGATTGCGTATTCCTCTACCAGCTCACGAAAAGATTTTAACCTCCCAGCCCTGTACATCTGTGCCAAGTAGTGGATACCCTGACGGTCCCATTCCTCAAAGCGTCCCATCTTTTTAAGCTCATTGAGGCTGTTGTTATCCCAAAGTGGGGAGAATTCCGCAAAGCCAGTATATCCCAGAATTTTTTTGGCTTGTACCCACACCTTAACCATCATCTGGGTAGTGGGGCATTTAGTGCAAAATTAATCTGCCTCTAATCCCTCCGCAATTGTGTCATGTACAGTGTCATTCAACAGAATACTACCCCCCACTCCTTCATCCCTTAGCCTATTGCTACCTCCCACCTGTTGCAATTGTGCTGCTAAAAAATAGCCTCCTGGGTCTGGTACCGCTAGGCCGCCCTTCACCTCTGATTGCCGCAACGTCCGCAAACCGATCCTAGCCACCCCATTTTTCCAAATAAGCTCCCTGAACACACTGTCGATTTTTTTAAACCAGTGCTTGGGAATCCAAACAGGGGAGTTCTGCAGGACATATAAAATTTGGGGTAACCAGACCATTTTGATCAGGTTGCAGCGCCCGGCAACCGAGAGGGGCAGGCGTCTCCACACTCAGCACTTCTGCTTCAGCTTTTTCATCATTGGAACTAGGTTTCCGGATATATACTGTCCTGGGTCACTAGATATATTGATCCCCAGATATTTCATTTGTCTGACTACTTTGACTTGGGATACTTGGGGAGGGAGGGGTACACCCAGGGGATCTATAGGTAAAATCACTGATTTCTCCCAATTGACCAATAACCCGGAGAAAACACCAAACTCCTCAACTATCCTCATAGCTGATTCCAATGATTCCTGCATGTCTGCCAGAAACAGCAGAATATCATCAGCATACAAGGCTACTTTGTCCACCCCTCTTTTTCTTTTAAACCCCTGTACACCCTGTGCCATCCTTAGAGCAACAGCCAAGGGCTCGATTGCCAGGGCAAAGAGCAAGGGGGACAAAGGGCACCCCTGTCTTGTACCCCTGCTCAGCTGGAACCACTCTGAGCACTGTCCATTAATTTTAACCTTGGCCCTCGGATTAGTGTACAGTAAACTTAGCCATTGGACGAACCCAGAGCCAAACTGGTATTCCGCCAGCACCTTCCACAAGTAGTGCCATTCCAGAGAGTCGAAGGCTTTGGCTGCGTCCAATGAGAGAACCGCTCTCCTGCCACTATTTTCTATGGGTATTTGCATGTTAAGATATACTCGTCTTATGTTCGTACTTGTGGATCTGTCCAGGATAAACCCGGACTGGTCCACATGTATTCATTTGGAAATTATCTTGTTCAGCCTAGCGGCCAATACTTTTGCCAAAATCTTCACGTCCGAACACAACAGCGAGATGGGCCTATATGAAGTCATGTCTATTGGGTTCTTCCCTTCTTTCAGCAATGTTATTACTATAGCTTCCGACATAGAGGAAGGTAAGGTTTTATCCTCCCTGGCTCCATTAAATACCTCCAAGAGTAAGGGCAATAGTACCTCCCCATATTTTTTAAATATTTCTATGGGCAGACCATCCGGGCCTGGTGACTTTTGGCCCGCCATGTCTCCCACTGCCCTTTGCAACTCCATGAGAGTCAGTGGGGCATTCAGCATTTCCCGGTCCTCTTTTGTTACTGGAGTTATCTCCAGTCCCTCAAAGAAACCCTGCATTTCCCCCTCCACATTTGTTTTAGAGGAACTATATAGTTTCTCAAAGTATGACCTGAATTCACCTAGTATATCAGGGGTAGTTATTTTTAATACTCCTTCCCTCCCCTCAATTGCTGGTATAGCACTCGGGGGGCCATTTGCCTTGATTATCAGGGACAGAGCTTTCCCGACTCGCTCTCCTTCTCCAAAAAAGCTCCGCCTCTGAAAGGATCTAATCTTTTCCATCTTTTCCCGGAGTACCCTGCTGTACTCTTCCTGTCTCCTCACCCAACACTCATAGCTAGCTTGGGATGGTGTTACTATGAACTGCGCCTCCGCCAATCTCGCACTTTCTTTGGCTCCTAATTCCTCTGCTTGTGACTGTTTTCTGATATATGCGATTTTCTGAATTAGGGCTCCCCGGAGGTAGGCCTTCAGGGAGTCCCAGACTACCCTCAATGGGGCTGATCCTAAATTAATATTGATAAACTCTAACAGGCCTTCCATCACTTTCTCCTCCTCTCCTATAAGCTCGAGCCAAAAGGGGTTAATCTTCCAGCCACCCCTACTGCATCGCTCCCCTACCTTTACAGTAGCGATAACTGGCGTGTGGTCCGAGACACCTCTTGGCTCGTAGACTATTTCCTCCACTACATTTAGTGCTTCCATATTACCCAGGACGAGGTCAATTCTGGATAAGGTGGCGTGAGTCCTGGAGTGGCATGAATATTGCCTCTCTCCCGGGTGCCTCCTCCTCCAGATATCCACCAGTCCTATTTCATCACAATATTGCAAGAGGGGGCTCTTGGTGACCTCACTGGTTTTGCATTTTGGTGGGAACCTGTCTATGCTCTTATTCATGTTAAAGTCCCCCATTACTATTACCGGGGTCCCGGGAGAATCCGCTATGAACCTGGCTAGATCTTCCAGTATTACCATACTAAACGGGGGGGGGGGGGGGATATAGACATTGGCCAGTATATATCTTTTGTTTTCGATTAAACAAGAGAGAAAAATGTACCTTCCATATTCATCCACCTTACTCTGACTGCAGGAGAAGGCCAGGTCTGTGCCTATCAAAACACTCACCCCTCTTGAGTAGGATGAGTGAGTGGAATGAAACTGTGTCCGAAATTGCTTATTACCTAGAGTATTAATTGTTTCTTTTACCAAATGGGTCTCCTGCAGACAGAGTATTTTAACGTTCCCCTTTTTGGCTATTGAAAAAATTACTTGTTTTTTAAGGCTATCCTTTATCCCCCTTACATTCCATGAGCATATATTAACCCGTTTTTCCATATCCGGGGATTTGTTACACCTACTTTCAGTACTCATGAAGCATTGGGTCTGGTACCTTTGCGAAGCTTCGGTCTCCTATTAGTCCAAGCCGCCCCCATTTTGTAAATACTTTGTATCACCCTACCCTTTTTCAATCCCTTTAATCTAGCCATCTGAACCAACACACATCCACCCATCTCCACACTCCCTACCGTACTTCCCTGATTGTGTACCTCTACCACCCACCCCACCCCCCTTCCAGAAGGGGCTGGCTGTAGGTTGGATCGACGAGCAGGAAATGATCACCAGGTGAGCCGCTATGGAATGATGAGTGCTGGCAATTAACCGACAGCTGAGCAAGCTGAACACTGAGAAGGGAGGGCTGAGAGCCCAGCCCTGACAGGAAGCTACTTGCAACTATCCTAAACCTGTTCTTACAAAAAGAGGAATGATACAAAAGCATGAAATAAATTAAATAAAACTACCATAAATGTAATCCTCAAAAAACACCTCTAAATACAGTAAAAAGTTTTTCCAATTGTGCCATTTAAAACTTTATTCACTTTAATTACATATTTGCTTTAAAGCGGTTCTAAAGCTAAAACATTTTTTATGGTAATACATTCCCTGTATTAAGGTAAAAAACATTTTGCCACTTGCTGTTTCCTCCCTCCCAAACACTTATATAGTACTACATCGATCTGGTGCTGCGCCTGGCTTCTGGTCTTCTTTCTCCTCCCCATGCTCTCACTTCACTACACTGAGATTAGCAGGAGTCATTGGCTCCTGCTGCTTTTAGTCAAATTCTATGAGCAGAGAGAAGGGGGTAGAGCCAAGTCATGCTGTGTGTATGTCTATGGACACACACAGCCTGACTCAGGAGCGAGCCCCCACGTTTGCCCCTACAGCAAGTGGCTTGCTATGAGGGCAGACACATAAGAGGAGGAGCCAAGATTACCAGTGTGGGGCCATTCTGTGCAATACCATTGCACAGATCAAGTGGACATAATATGTTGGTTATTTTAGTTAAAAAAAAAGATTTGCCTTTAGAAACACTTTAAGGTTGTATGGTTTGATTCACACTGATTTGTTTTAGTTCAGATAAACCAATAATTACATTTAAAAAAATGGTTTGGCGCTAAAAGGAAACATACATAGTAAGAAAAAGATAGAACAAATGCAGAGGGCTGTTTAACAAGGAATGCTATAAAGCAGAGCTGCCACTCCTTCAAGTCAAGTAGTGGTAGATGAGATAAGGTGGTTTGAATATTGTACAATAGGAAAGCTGCCTTTGGAACTGTTTTTTGACATCTGGCTTGGAGGAATCCCTTCCTAGTGTGCCAAGGCAGAACCAGAACACACAATAAAAGGATTATATCTCTTAGGTGACAATGGGATACCTTGTAATCCCTCAACAAGACTTTCAGTCTATGGCTCGCTAAAGTTACTTCTAAGTTAGCCTGTTCAGCCTGGTAAAATCAGAATGCAAATAAAGATCTAAATGTAATAAAAATCAAAATGTAGAAAAAAGTTAAGATGAAAATGTAGACTAAAAAAATCATGATAAAAATTAGAAGAACTTATATTAATAGTGGAGTTGCCATCTGACAAAATGCTGACAGCTGAGGTATTGTCCTTGGTGATACATTTTATGACAGAAAAAGTGTAAACGGATACTTTTGAAACCAAAGCAGTCATACCCTTTTTTTCCTAAATGCAAAAAAAATGGCTGATAAAAGAACGTGGTATTTATATTTTATATAGTATCCTCAATTGTCTTTGAGTTTTCCTTCCCTGTTTCTGGGACACCTTTTCATTGAAAAACAGGGGATTCAATTAGAGAGAGTAAACTCCTATCTTCACCACATAGAAAATCATTGGAATGCTGAAGTGTAAGATTCAGACGCTAAGCCTAAAAATAAACAGATTTGGGCTTGTGATTCTACAGCAGAGCACTCTATAAACCTGGTTTCACACAGGCGGTCCGACCAGGTCCACCTATCAGTTTTTCCAGGCGGACCTGAAAAACAAAAAAAATAAAAGTCTGCTCTTGTGGTTAGAAAACGAAAGTATTAAAAAAAATAGCTGCTGAACATTATACCCTTGATACAAATATCACAAAAAAAGTGCATTAGTATTGAGCTTCTATACATCAATTCAGTGACCTCGGCTGGTATTATATACTTATCCTTGGCCGCGAAGTTCACCTTTTGGATCTAGTTGAGCCCATACTGACCATCCTAAGAGCCCTTTCACACTGGGGCGGGGGCGGCGTCGGCGGTTTTACCGTCGGTATTCCGCCGCTAGCGGGGCGGTTTTACCCCCCGCTAGCGGCCGAGAAAGGGTTAAATACCACCGCAAATACCACCGAGGCGCTTTGCCGGCGGTATAGCCGCGCCGTCCCATTGATTTCAATGGGCAGGAGCGGTAAAGGAGTGGTATACACACCGCTCCTTCACCGCTCCGAAGATGCTGCTGGCAGGACTTTTTTTACAGTCCTGCCAGCGCATGAAAGTAATGAAAGTAGCGGCACTTTCGGGTTGGTTTGCAGGCGCTATTATTAGCGCAATAACACCTGCAAACCGCCCCAGCGTGAAAGGGCTCTAATGAGGAGGTCACTAGCTTTCTGGTTTCTTTTTCAGTGTAACCTAGGTTATCCCTGGAGCTTGCTTTTCTTTCTATCCCTGTCACAGATTTTGGGACAGATTTTTTATTTTTGTTCATTAACACATTATTTCAGGCGGACTTGATTGGACCAGCCATTGTTCTCTGTGGAGTGGCAAATGTCAGTGGACATGTGTCTGCTTCTATCCGCCAGCATTCAAAAACAGACAGATAGGTGATCCATTCCCCACCCATCCGGTGGATCAGATCGGATGACAGTCAGGCAGGCGGTCCACATAGCGGAGCAGAGACGAACCTGTCATCCATGAGGTATAAAACAGAGAGGAGATAAGGGCTCTCTAGTGGAGGTGGGTAGCTGGTCAGAGGGATGATAGTGATGAGGTTGCACTTCTGGCAGCACTTTGGTTAGAGGTGAAGCAACTCTGAAGATATAAAAAAGGAAAAGAAAGGCGCCTCTAAGTGCAGTATGCAAAATTTAATAAAGTGCACAAAGGGTTAAAAGCACTTACAGGCGCCTTTCTTTTACTTTTTTTACAAACCTGTCATCCATCTGCTCAGCGGGGATCAGCGGAGAGATCCCCTGCTGAGCAGGCAGATGCACATTACAAAGTCCACCCATGTGAAACCAGCCAGTAGTTCATTCTGCACTCCTTTGACCCATTTTCAGCAGACAGCGGAAGCCCGCTATCGTCTGACGTCATAGAGCCGGTCCAGGCTCGGGCGAGATCGCGACAATGAAGTTGGGATCCGCCCACATGCCTGGACCAGCATACCGACTGACAGTCGCCAGCTCTCTGCTCAGGGATGCCTGAGAACTGAGCGATCGGCAGTGTTTGATTACACGGTTCTCAGTGTTAGAGCCAGCTGGGGACAGATGCAGCATTGGGCAGATGCTGCATCCACCTAGATAAGTATAAATCTGCAAAAAAAAAAAAAAATTCCCATACATCTCTCTGTTTTTAAACAAGGCATGCCACGATCACCTCCAGTTCAGAACTTTTCTGGCACTTTTTGTTGGCATGTAATTGTATGTAAAATACAACAAAAATGTATTTTTTGCTTGAAAATTACTAAGAACCCCCAAACATTATATATATTGTTTAAAGCAGAGGCCCCAGAGAAAATATTGGTGGGATAAGCAACATTCTATGTCACAAGGTATTTGCTCAGCTGTTTTTTAAACGTGTGTGATAGGTACTTCTTTATGGAGCGATCTGGGGTCTATGTGACCCCAAATCCCTCCTCTGCACTTAGAAGCATTAAAAAACATCAAGATCAGTGCTTTTGAATGCTTTCAATTTTTAAAACATGGCACCGATTGTTTGCAAGTAAACCAGAAGTGACGTCATGTCATCACTTTCGGGTTACTATCACGAACAGCTGATTAAAGCCGATCCCGTTCTTGCTTGGCTGTTCGGCCAGCCGGCACCAGGTGGGACGGGAGAGCCTGAGCAAGCCGTGGAAGGCCGCTTGTAATAGCAATTGAGCGGCTAGTTAGCCACTCTGATTTCCATTACAAGAGAGCCGACCACCGGCTCTCAAAAAATATATAATAGGGTGCAGCTGCTGGCATAATCCCGGTATACCCACCAAAAGTACACTGACGTACGGGTACGTCGCTGGATGGGAAGTGTTTAAACATGGTTCACAGGTTGATATGTATTTCTTCTACTCAATGTATGCATTTTTCAATACAGTACTGTGTGGACTTTTGTTTTAAATAATTAACAGATTTTCTCAATTAGGATTGAACAAGTTATCCACAAGATCCAACTGAGTGGAAGCACTGGTCCTGTTCCCAGAGATATATTGAAGATTCTGCTTGTTAATACCATACAGAAGGTACCACAACAAAACATTAGCTTTCAGAGGGTGTTAAAAATAGAGCTGCAACCCTGTCATGTGAATTTCTGTCTATGCAAATTTGATTTGATCTCATCTTAAAATTAAGCTGTGTGTGGAAAGGGGGACCTTTGCATTTTTTTTGCTGCCTCTGCCACATTTAAGAAGATTTTCATTTACCCTTTGACCTAGAGACACAACAGAAAGTGAGAGGAATTCCCACAAAGTGAGGGGCAATTTTGATTATGACAGCTGTCACTGCGATAAGTGTCCCTTCAACTTTTTTCCAGTCAAAACTGTACAGTGCCTTGAAAAAGTATTCATAGCCCTTGACATTTTCCACATTTTGTCATGTTACAGCCAAAAACGTAAATTTATTTTATTGGAATTTTATGTGATAGACCAACACAAAGTGACACATAATTGTAAAGTTGACATAATTTATTTTTTTACAAACAAATATGTGAAAAGTGTGGCATGCATTTGTATTCAGCACCCCCCCCCCCCCCGAGTCAATACTTTGTAGAGCCACATTTCGCTGCAAGTCTTTTTGGATATATCTCTTCCAGCTTTGCACATCTAGAGAGTAAGAGCCCTTGCACACTGGGGCGGGGGGTGGCGTCGGCGGTAAAACGCCGCTATTATTAGCGGCGTTTTACCGTCGGTATGCGGCCGCTAGCGGGGCGGTTTTACCCCCCGCTAGCGGCCGAGAAAGGGTTAAATACCACCGCAAAGCGCCTCTGCAGAGGCGCTTTGCCGGCAGTATAGCTGCACCGTCCCATTAATTTCAATGGGCAGGAGCGGTAAAGGAGCGGTATACACACCGCTCCTTCACCGCTCCGAAGATGCTGCTAGCAGGACTTTTTTTACCGTCCTGCCAGCGCATCGCTCCAGTGTGCAAGCCCTCGGGGCTTGCACACTGGAATGAAAGCAGCGGCACTTTCGGGGCGGTTTGCAGGCGCTATTATTAGTGTGCAAGGGCTCTAACTGGTTTGCCCATTCTTCTTTGCAAAATAGCTCAAGCTCTGTCAGATTGGATGGAGAGCATCTGTGAACAGCAATTTTCAAGTTTTTCCACAGATTCTCAATTGAATTTAGGTCTGGATTTTGACTAGACCATTTTAACACATAAATATGCTTTGATCTAAACCATTCTATTGTAGCTCTGGCTGTATGATTAGGGCCATTGTCCTGCTGGAAGGTGAGCTTCCATCCCAGTCTCCAGCCTTTTGCAGACTCTAATGCCGCGTACACACGGTCGGACTTTTCGTCTACAAAAGTCCAACGGACGCTGACGGACTAAAGCTGGCTGGTAATCCGATCGTGTGTGGGCTTCTCCGGACTTTCAACGTCCTTTTTTAGCCTCAAATCCGACGGACTTTAGATTTGAAGCATGCTTCAAATCTTTACGTCGTAACTACGACGGACCCCGAAGTCCGCTCGTCTGTATGCTAGTCCGACGGACAAAAAAACAACGCATGCTCATAAGCAAAAACTAAACGGAAGCACTCGGTCTAGTAAAACTAGTGTTCGTATTGTAGGTAGCACATTCATCACGCTGCAAAATCTGTGATCGTTGAATGCAGCGCATTTTATTTCTTCTTTACGAATGCTCTAAAGAACGAAGGTGTTTTGCTGTTCATAATCAGAGTTCTCCCAAACTGATTTCTGGATTCTTTTTCTCTTTGATCTCATGAATGATATAGTATGCATTTTAAAAACAATGTTTCCATACTAATAATACTTTTTCCCCTTTTTTTTTTTTTTTTTTTAGGTTTGTAAAGTTACCACAAAGAACCCATTATTCTTTTTTTTTTTATAGTGATTATTTTTTAGTTTTTAGATAAAGTTAACCCAAAGCACCGTTTTTGGTTATGTAAATTTTTTTATTTTCAAGACTTACCACTTGAACATTATTAACATTAGTAATGTATTTTTGGTGTGTTTTTTCCAAACTCAATGAGATTGTTGTCCCTTGTTAATTTAACATTGTGTGTAAAATCAATGATTTAAAAGAAAACACATTAAGTCTTTTGCTAAACTCAAAAAAGATCCATTTATTCATGGTCAAAATAAAATAAAGAGGAAGTCAACGCTGGAAAAAGTAGGTGTACCAGAAAATTGTGATCTTGCGGAGTCCATATAAGAGGGAGCACAATCTGGTCCAAGAATCCCAGAGATCAACAGCACCAGCAGATGATCTAGATGTCCCCAGACTGTGGTCCTACAACAGCCTGCGTCTTCTGTCAGACCAGACTGAACCCAGGTCATCACTTTCTTCTCTTCCCTGCAGCCTTTCCTCCACGCTGCCCTGCAGCCTTCCCTGTAGCCTTCTTTTGAGGCTGTGGCTCTGGTGTTTCAGTTGTGGCAGGAGGAGGAGGAGGAGGAGGAGGAGGAGGGGGGGCTGCCTCATGTAGTTGGGTGTTTTGTGTTAGCGTGCCCTGCAGCCCCTTATGGATTGTTTCCCCAAATAGGCGCTCACAAATGAGGCGCTGCTCCCAATCCATCTGAAGAAGCCTGCTGGCTAAGTAGCAGCCATAGGATTCTTCCGCTTCGGGGGGGCTCCTTAAAAAACGCCTCTTGCATGAGGCGCAGGGATGCGTCCTGTGTGACCATCCCCTTCCTGGCCCTTTTTTTGGGAAGGTGGAGGGGAGGCACTTGGGATTCGGTCAGGCTCCTACTGGGCCCAGCCACCTCACTTGGCCCAGCCACCTCACTTGGCCCAGCCACCTCACTGGGAGCAGCCACCTCACTGGGAGCAGCCACCTCCTGCCTGACACTGGGCCCAGCCTCCTCCAGGATGATGGTGAATCCGGCCTCCTCCAGGCTGTCCATGGGCCCGGTCTCCTCCTGCCTGCCACTTTCCCCACATTCCTCCTGGATGGACTCATCCTGTGTATAAAAAAAGGACAATAGTTTGAGTATATTTTTTTGGGTTCATCAATGACACACAGTTTGCTTCTCATGAATAGCAAATTCAATGTGAATACATCTCTTTAATAAAAGAGTCTAATCAGACACCCTAATTATTTCAAGCAGGTGCCAAACATATTTAGCCACTACTGTCAATTGATATGTATACACAATTTTGAGTGCAAAATTATTTTAGACAATTATAACATCCAGTTAACATCATTAATATTAGTACAGTAAATATTTGTTTAAATAATTTACCTGACTCCAGATGGTCATATCTGGTTCATCCAGGATGGAAGACCCAGCTTGCTCCTCATCAGCCTCTGCTGGGGTGGAGGGAAGGGTGGAGGGAAGGGTGGAGGGAAGGGTTGAAAGTGATGGCCTGGCTTCATTCTGGTCATCCAGAAAACGGAGTTGATTGTAGTACCACAGCCTGGGTACATAAACATCATCTGCTGATGCTCCTGATCTCCTTGATTCCTGGATCTTCTTATGCTCCCTCTTATACATGTTCCTCAAGACCCCAATTTTCTTGAGCAATGTCTCCATTGTTGCTTCCGGGATGGTCGCCTGGACAAAGGCCAGAAGTCTCTCCAGCGTTGACTTCCTCACATGCTTTGCATAATACTGAGGGTGTTTCACCTCCCACAAATTCCTCATCTCTCGATATTTCGAAATAAAAGCTGTAAGGAACTCTGGATCCTTAAATAGGGGATTCATTATATCTGGAAAAGATGAAGTCACAAGACAAAAAACACTTTTATTATAGGTTTCTGCTAACCCCTCATCATCTTCTCCCTATGTAGGCCTCATCAATCTATCAAGCCATATAGGCCGCTTGCTACAAAGTCATGACCATAAAACCCAAAAAATATAGATCTAAAATTACCTTCGTTTTGTAACGTCCTGGTCCACTATCACCTACCACAGAACGTACGTACGACACGTGCGCAAGGGCCCTCTTTACACACTACGCATGTGTGAAACTCCGCCTGCGTCGCCCGCCCCTGACGTTTGAAATTAACTCATGTTCTCCGCCCCCTAATTCGACGCACAGAACGTACGTACGACACGTGCGCAAGGCCCCTCTTTACACACTACGCATGTGTGAAACTCCGCCTGCGTCGCCCGCCCCTGACGTTCTGAAATTAACTCATGTTCTCCGCCCCCTAATTCGACGCACAGAGCGTACGTACGACACGTGCGCAAGGCCCCTCTTTACACCACTACGCATGTGTGAAACTCCCGCCTGCGTCGCCACGCCCCTGACGTTCGAAATAACTCATGTTCTCCCCGCCCCCTAATTCGACGCACAGAGCGTAGTACGACACGGCGCAAGGCCCCTCTTTATACCACAGACGCATGGTGTGAAACTCCGCCTGCGTCGCCCCGCCCCTGACGTTCCGATTTTAACTCATGTTCTCCGCCCATTTTTTGTTACGGCGCGTAGTGGAGTTAAATAATGGCGGAGACACCTGAAATGTTGACGACCTCAGGTAGTGGAGATAGCCCGGAGGCTGGCGGACG